>NW_027152062.1:870139-880519 GCF_004359215.1 Bremia lactucae | reverse complement strand
TCCATAACCGTAGGTCCGATTCCGGAGCACATTAAGGTGCCCACGTTTATGAACGGACTACGGCATGGCCCATCGCGACAGGCCCTTTTCAGAAAGGTGCCGTCGACGATGGAAGAGGCAATCCAAATTGCCTTAGTTGAGGAGCAATCCTACAACAGTGCCTCGGCGACAGCTTGGTATAAGCCGTCGGCCGAGAGGACAGATGCCACTCCTATGGAGTTGGGCAATGCAGACGTGGTCTGTTTTAAATGCGGCAAGCGCGGCCCTATGATGGCTCGCTGCTATGCCAGGGTCCCTGCTGGGACAAAGACCAGCAAGAGGACTCCTGTCCCAAAGGGTGATGGCAAGAACCAGCGTGCGAGACGCATGAGTTCTGCATAGACCGCTGAAGGGTCGGGAAAATGAGCTCAGTAGGGGCGGGATGCCCTACTGATGCGGACTCTGAAGCTACCCCTATTATCAGAGTTGTCGAGCAAATGGGTAGCATAGTCCCTATGGTACGAAACTTCGGACCTCAACCCTGCTGGTCTATAGCGCTGAAGTAAGAGGTATGACCAGGTGATGACCCTCGTAGTGGATTTGGGTGCATCACAGAATTTTGTAAAACTCACTGGTCTATGTAAGAGACCGGCGATGTTAGGAAGGCAGCCGCGAGTAGGTGGGCGAGATCGCCTCTCTTATCGGTCGAAGCCTGCACTGGTGGATGCGGGTGGGAAACAACGCTTCCTTGTTGAAAGGTTGGTTGCTCACCGCTCCGTGAGGCAAAGGTATCAGATCCTCGTCCAATGGAACGGTTACCCTAAGCGTTCTGACTGTTTGGAACCGACCGATACCCTACGCATTGATGTGCTTGACTTGGTGGATGCCTATGAAAAGGAGCACTAGCTGATGCCTCTTCGCTAGTCTTAAATGGACTGCAAAGCAGAAGCAGCGTTGTGAGAAAAAAACAGGGGTACAGTACCACTCATGATTTCTTTTACGTGCAAGCGGGCAAAACTATTCCGCTGCGACCGCTAATTCATTGCATCGTGATCCGGTTGAATGCGGCGCGTGAATTCCGCCTCGTATTCGTCGGGCATTTTATTTGAACGCATCACGACCGGGATCGGGAAAATACGCCCAAGCGATTTCGCCTGAACCTTCCATGAATTAAAGACGCCATAGTAATAATGAGCCTCTAGAATAGCGCGCTCTAGGAGCGACGCTTTTGGCCCGTTTACACGAGGCCATTTAGATGAGAGTGCATCAGTGATATGCCACCCGTCACATAGCCACGTTTGATACGACTGGCTTGTGACACCGACTGAGCACGTTCACGTGTCGTTGGCGGAGCTTGAGACTCCGAATCCTCTATGTCAGTACCATTATGGATAATACTCTGAGCAGCAGACGTTATGGTTTTGATCAACGGAGAAGCGGCTGAGCCTTAATGGGCAGCGCTCTCATTAATGGTCGCTGCGCTATCCGGCGCAGACGACGAGGCAGCATTAGTAAATTTTGCTGTCTCCAATTATAAGCAATGAGAGAAGTTTGGATGGGCAATATGACGCCAACATCCTTCCTCATTAGTCCGCATCACTACTATGAGGTGACGCAACGGTATCGAGTCATTGTAGTTGACAATGAGCGACGGAGCGACATCCTCACTGTTAAAGTGAGATGGATCCTTAAGCCCAGTTAACGCGACAGCAACAGTAGCTGTCGGCGTTTCGACTCAGGCATTAAACGCTGCCGGCGTGTCAACGCGGCGCGTGCGCTTCGCGCGTGGTTGAGACGGTGTCTTCGCAGATGACCCACGCAACGTTGCCCTTTTTAGGTGGCATTTTAGGCTCCGTGTAAGACCTGTTAGCAAGAAAGAATGAGAGATCTAAGCGGCGCGTACAGCAGCTCGCTGTTCCTCTGTCCTCTTTGACGAATTTCAAAATGTAAATTCGTGCTCAAAGGGGGGGGGGTGGTGTAACGGGTTAAAGGTGCCCTAATATTACACAGTACATTTTGTGTACTTAAAGAGATGGTCAATTACTTAAGGAAGTAATTAGACCCACCACTTGGGTGTGGATCACATTGTGACCCACCCTTGTGTATGTGGTGCACATGGGTGCATTCACATTAGGAGGGATGACGCCTAGCGTCTTCCATTACGCGAGCTATCTAGAAAGATACGCTCGCAATGCATATTAGTGCTATCTACAGAGATGACATTTTTGATTGGTAAAAATAGGTATTTATATTTAATGCGAATAAGTACAAATCAGTCTGCGCACGAGGAACCGGATTACCGCTCCCGTGACGACACTTTACTAGAGTACTTAGTGTGTTGGGTGAGGTTGCTAAGGCGCCCACCACAACTACCTCACTGCACGCGAGAGTAGACGGTCAGACCGTTTTCTTGCTGTGCTAGGGTGTGTGCTTAAGTAGAGCGTGGCCGCATTAAGACGCGCCCGCCAATATTTTGCCTGCATGCACCACCAAACACGCGTCCTTGGGCTCATGACATGTTAGAAGTATACACGTTTGCACAAGTTGTTAGAAGTAAAAGTGAAAATATATTTAGTGTTAATTTCCCTCTTCATTAACACTACAGCATGCAAACCGAGCTTTACTGCAACTAGCCATGTCTTGATCGTCCGGCAGTTCTTGTCCTACATGTCATCAGTCCGGCTAATCAGATGTCGTCGCTCTTTACCTTAACAGGTCTTCAACTTGAACCACAACGTCCTGATTACCTGTCGAAACGATATCCGCTAACAGCTCTAATGGCTTGTGGTTCACCATCCTCAAGTGTGATTCACGTAGATCCCAGGAGGCGTATGATATACCTTATCATAGTTTTGATTATTTTGACTGTGTAACCCAAGAAAAATATCAGAAATATATAATACATATAACAAGGTGGATGATTGACGGTAGGCTTTGATGTTGCTATTCGTGCGCGGAGATTTCAACGTTGCTGATCGTGTACGGAAATTTCGACGTTGATGTATTTAATGAAATGTGATGGGTTGTAATTAAGACATTTGATTGGCTAAAAAATTGATGGGGTGAGTTTTGGAAAAAGCGAGGGTGAGTTTAGGACATTTTCCTATTCAAAATTTGATTGGCAAATATGGCAGGCTCAAGGTCGCGGAAGCGTGATGCACCCGACTTTCAATGCGTCAACAGCGCAGCCGACAGCAAAAGACAATGGAAATATGCAAAGGTGTCTAATTCTCAGCTGTATGCACCCGAGGACACTGTGCTGGTTTTGGGAGACGGCGATTTTTCCTTTTCTCGTGGCCTGGTCAAGCACCGTGGCACAGGCCGTGGTGTGCTGGCCACCTCATTCGATTCCGAAAGTAGCGTTAAACGCAAATACTCAAATGCCTTGGAGTGTATAGCGGCAGTACGATCATCGCATGGACTTGTGATTCACGATGTGGATGCCACCAAGCTGCATGATTTGCCTGAACAGGTTAAGACCGGCGCATGTATCAGAGCCATTCCTGACTATTTTCAGTACATTGTCTTCAATTTCCCCCATAGTGGACAACAGCGTGTACACATAAACCGAGCGCTGCTATTTCAATTCTTTGAGAGTGCGCGAAATCGTCTAGCTGTGCATGGAGAAGCGCACATTACCCTCAAGACACGACCTCCATATTCCAATTGGTTAATCGAAGACCAGGCTAAAGCTGCGGGCTTCGTTATGAAAGAGCGACGAAAGTTTAATATGAAGCTATTTTTAGGATATTATCACCGTACGACGGACCCGCAGGCCAAGAAATTTGAGCCCCATCGCTGCGTCACGTATGTATTTGTGGTCAATCGTTCTAAGGTACAGTCGGCTTGGTGATTTGTCTGGTTGAACGAGAACCTAAACTCATTTAATGACGTGTTGGGATAGTTTCCCTTTCAATCAAGCCAAACTGCTTTGATTCCAGCTAGTTCTGAAATCGCAGCCGCGAGACAACACAATCTGGCAGCTGCTATCTATAAAATCATGCAGGTAAACTTTGCCGCCGGCACGAAAAATTGGAATCAGCGTGACTGCATTCCCCATCAAATTCAAGAGAAGGTTGCGCGTAAGAAGTCTGTTAGCTGCGTAGCTATAGCTGAATCGATATGTATGAGAAAGTTGTGGAAACCTCTTCACCATCAATCTTTTGTATAGCGATTAAAAATATACCTTGCTTTAAGATTATCTTGATTACCAAAAACATTTTAGCTCAAAATCTCTATAACGTTACTCATGCAAAAATGAGGTTATTACTCCGCTCCATTCAATATTTAAAGCATCTCACGTTTAGGCGTCAACGATGAGCGGCTCCTCGGACTTTGTGCAGATGTCTACCGGAAGCTACTCAACCCGCACAGGTCTTTCAAAGGTCTGGCGCACTGTCAAGACTCACGCCGGTGTATATACTGGAGGTAAAGTGGACTTTTTCAATGGTCACTTAGACGCCAATACCGAAACGCGCGCGTTTATTGCCTGTATTCTGCACGATGACGTGGCTATCATTGATGCGATAACTGGCGAGCTGCAGTGTACATTGCAGCAAGGCAGTAAGGACAACGATACCAAAGAATCTATTGTGGTTTTTGCTGTCCGCTTAGGCAAGTACAATCAAATCGTGACTGCTAGTCGTAATCTTTTGTTGCGCGTTTGGGATCTTGAAACGTTAAAATGTGTGCGAGTCATTAAAGCACATGACTCGCCCGTGCTAGCAATGGACATTGATCCTTCAGGCACGCTGCTGGCCACCGGCGGCAGCGACCGCACAGTAAGGGTTTTTGACATCGACAAAGGATTTTGTACGCATAACTTTCGTGGACATGCGGGCATCGTGACGCTTGTGCAATTTCACCCCGACGCGGCACAGCTTTCGCTCGTGTCGGCGAGTGACGACTTGACGGTGCGAATTTGGGATTTGTACACTCAGAAGCAGGTTGCATGTATTCAGGACCATATGAGCCTTGTGACCAGTGTGGCGTTCTCGGAAGATGGCTCTACGATGTTATCCGCTGGACGTGATAAAGTCGTCAACTTTTGGGACTTAAAGGATCGAAAGTTGATTAAGACAGTTCTTGTACATGAAGCTGTGGAAGGTCTTGTGGTGGTACCTTCAAGTTTCAAGTGCGCTACGACTAAGAAGTTTAAAGATGCAAAGGAAATTTACTTTTTGACTGCCGGCGAAAAGAGTGTTCTGCGCCTGTGGCGCAGTAGTGGTAGCTCTTGTGAAGTGCTGTATACGGAAAAGTCGGATACATCGTCAGCTTTAACGTATCTTAATCTTAAGCTAGGCAAGGTGCGTCGCGAGATTATTGTTGTAACGTCCGAACAGAACTTGTTAGTTTTCAATGAGAACTTGACTCGCCGTACCCAAATAATTGGCTACAACGATGACATTCTAAACCTGAAGTACATTCCCAAGGCTGACGCGAGCGGAGCGCCTTCGGAAGTCCTGGCTGTGGCTACTAACAGTCAATCAATTCGCTTGTTGAACCGTACTACATTGTCCTGTGAGCTTCTGTCAGGTCACACGGATATTGTTATGGCTATGGCTGTGTCTCCTGATGGGCGCTGGCTTGTGAGTGCATCTAAAGATCGCACTGCTCGATTATGGGACTTGAGGCCTACTGGTGGTAAAAAAATGAAAATGACTTTACCTCGCTGCGTAGCTACTTGTGCAGGTCACACGGAAACGCTTGGAGCTGTTGCTATCTCTCAACGTGTTTCCAGCTTTTCTGCTGGGGCTGCTTTTTTTGTTACTGGAAGTTCGGATAAGACGCTGAAATTGTGGAGTCTCAAGCCGCTCGCAAGCGCCTACTCCGCACCTACAAAGGCTTTGTCAACAGAGTTGACTATTTCTTCGATTGCTGCAGTTAAGGCTCATGACAAAGACATAAATGCACTGGCAGTATCGCCAAATGATCACTTAGTCGCCAGTGCGTCGCAGGATAAGCTCATTAAAGTGTGGCATTCGCAACTGGAAAATATTGGACGCGTTTTGACGCTAGCTGGTGTGTGTCGAGGCCATAAACGTGGTGTTTGGGCCGTTGAATTTTCTCCAGTCGACCAATGCCTGGCGTCTGCAAGTGGTGACAAGACGGTGAAGGTATGGTCTGCCAAGGATTTTACCTGCTTGAAAACGTTTGAAGGTCACACTGCCTCCGTGCTAAACGTGCAGTTTGCATGTGCTGGTATGCAGCTCCTGTCTGCCGGTGCGGACGGGCTTGTAAAGCTTTGGACCATTAAAAGCAACGAGTGTATCGCTACGCTAGACAATCACGAGGACAAAATTTGGGCTCTTGCTGTGTCTAAGGACAGTTCTGAAATGGTAAGCGGCGGAGCCGACTCGAAGATTAATCTCTGGCGAGATTTTACGGAAGAGGAGGAACAAACTAGACAGGAAGACCATGACACAAAGGTCCTGAAGGAGCAAAAACTTAGTCATTGTCTCCGCAACAATAAGCTTTTAGATGCAGTGCAGCTCGCGTTCGAGCTCAATCACCCAAGCCGAATGTTGCAAATCCTTCGTGACCTTCTTGAAGGACCGCGACATAAGGACCAGCCAGCCTTACTCGGTGATGACATTGACACCTTTGTGCCCGAAGATATCTTCTATCCTGTGGTTCAGAGCTTGACAGATGAGCAGCTGGTAACGGTAATGGAATGGCTGCGAGACTGGAATACCAACGCTCGCAATACATGTGTATGTCAAGTGCTAGTGAGCTCCATTCTGCATCAAATGCCCCCATGCCGTCTCAAATCGTTGCAAGGTGTTGCATTGACAGTTGAGGCGTTGATTGCCTACAGCGAGCGTCACTTTTATCGCATTGACCGAATGCTTCAAAAGTCTTACCTCGTGGATTTTAGTATTGTTACAATGAAAAGTTTGCTGCCCCTCGTTAGAAATGAGTCGACCGTTGAGAAAACCGACAGTGACAGCAACGACGAGGTTAAGACGAAGAAGCAGCGACGAAAACGCAGTCAACTATCGATCAGTGGGACAGATAAAAAACTTCGAGTCTAATTCGATCTGCTTTGATTCAAACGGAGTTCTACAAAAAATTATACCGATTTTTGACTGCCCGAGTATTTTTCTCTAAATTTCTTACAACAATCTCAGCTCGAAAGACTGCTGAGCAAATTTGTTACATAAATCGAAAATTGATGCACGATGTACCTTACTCAAAATGTGACGTTCGCAATTTCTTTTAACATAAATAACGAAGGTATCTATTTAGCCAAACATGCGAGCTGCTGTTCTCGAGACAATCCCCAATATTTCTTCAATTTCATCTTCAGCAAAGCGCTTTTGTAAGCTAGGGATGAGAGCAACAGCTTCTTCTACCTCTTCTGGATTTAGATTAGATAGACAGGCAATTTCAAACTCTTCAAGTCGATACTCAACCATCCCGCTATCCTCCTCACGTTGAAATACGAGTGACATTAGAGCTCTGAATCGACCGACAGCGGGCATGCAAAACACTATAAATACACTTTGTGCACGATACTGCTAGAGTTGGCGACGTACTCTCGAAGCTCGGTGACCGAAGCTTGGTTGGCTACTGGATCTTTGGTCCCACTAAAGCGCTGAGCATATGAATACGTTTTCTGAAATACACTGAATCAGCGTCACATCATTGTGGCAAATATTATTAAAAAAGAAAGGAGACAAATATTAATGGCGCATTTTCTCACTTAGTCAACTGCTTCTCTTGTGTCTCGTAATCCGACTTCTGCTTCTCAAGAATCACGGCCACTTCAGCGTTGGAAAGGCACGTCTCGTTGCGAAAATCATCTCCTAGATTAAGCTCTGCTGCGTCTTCCGTGTCTACCACGTGTTGAGGATTCGACGACATATTATAACAAATGTAAGTGCACATCAAGTTAAACACACAATTTTTTAAATCATTCATTTGACATGCACGTGTTAATTAGCGCTAGGACGCAGTTAAAGGCCGCTTTGCATTGCGCATATTCGGCCAAGGCTGGCACGGGTGGCATTGCTGGACCTAAAATTACGGGCGTGCTACGTTTTTTTAAGGACGTCGGTGTAAAAATAGTAGAGGATCCAGCTGCAAATGCCGACTCAGAGCCACGCAAGCTCTACGCCGTTACGCTTGACGGCAAAACAGTAAAGACACCACGGCAGCAACCCGTAATTTTGCCAACAGAGGCAATGGCATACTCAGTGGCTCATGAATGGGATTCACAAATTTACGATATACGTCCAGCCACGATGCCCATCATGGCGTTAGTGTCCACGGCGCTGGATCTTGAGTACACGTCTGACAGCCAGGAGACAGTTGACGAGATAATGCACTACTTGCATACAGACACAATATGCTACCAGGTGACGGCCGACCAGCAGAAGAAACTTCTGACTCAGCAAACGAAGAAATGGCGTCCTATTCGCAAATGGTTCAGCGATAATTTTGGAGGCGAGACGGATGTGAGCCACGGCAGCATTGATAGATTGGCACACGATCATGACCTAGTGGCTAATGTGCGCGCATATTTAGTGAAGGTCTGTGCAGTGGTTTTTGTAGGATGTTGAGTGTAGTGTATGGTGGAGCTCATCGTTGTGCTGTTGCTGCTGAAGTTGAACAATTTTGAGCTGACGGCCATGCGCTCGCTGACGAAAGAGTGCAAGGTATTTCTTATTCTTTTTTTGCATCTATGATTGTCTGTGTTTGCTATATGTTTTGTAAATGTCCATCTGGTAGTCTTTGATCACTGCTCTTGGAGTATTCAAGCGCCATATTACAGCAAAAGAGGCTAAGGACATTAGCCGCTTGGAGGAGGAGTTTCAGATTAATAATTGGGGACTTGTAGAAGGCGGCCACGATCTCGACCGTGTCAATTGCGCCGTAAAACTGTCTAGCGCATCTGTCCTGCTCTTTTTGCTACAGAACAAGCATTAAGTATAATCGAGCTACAAGGTTGTTTAAACATGCACTGATGTCAAGTTATAAAAAGATAAAATTGAACGTTCATTCCGAAAGTAATTGTTTTGGACGATCGAATCAGCAAACCAACATCATGTAATCACGATTAAAGAGCAGTCTTCGTTATGTAATCCCAATTAAAGATTAGTAACAACTCACGTTTTCCTCGGCAGTCCTAGTGCTACTTCTCTGGATATAATACTCGCTTTTGACGCTGTCCTTGCGATAGGCTATATCGCCGACGAAAATGCATATGGTCGTGAGCTTGCGCTTTTGCTACTTAATGCTTAAAACATATTTCTACGCTTGAATGCAGCCAAGAAAATGAAATAGACGCTGGAGGCTCAGTTTTTAACACGAACTCAAACCAAAAGCTTTTACACTGTACGAACAAAAGGTTTTGTGTGTGCAGTTCGCCCCCCCCAAAATGCCGCGTCTAATTGCATAAGCTCAACTCCATCTCAGCATGAAAACATCGAGCACTATTTGCAAAGCATACCTCGTAGCAGCTCTATAACTGCATTTTTGTACAATTTGGTAATCAAGTTTTCTTTAAGATAAAATATTTCTCTCGCTCCTTTTGTTATTAAACGAACACACAATTAAAAAGTTAGACCCTAAATGAGAAGTGATTGTATTCTACGTTTGAAAATTCCACAATTTCAACCTCTGCAGGCTCTTTCATCTTCTGCCGAAGAACTTGTATCACACTGGCGCATCCAAGCAGAAATATGCTAACAGCAACAATAAAACCGAAGTAGAGGTCGAACTCCTCTCCGAGGCATGTTGAAAGTTCTTTTCGTCTGCATATTGCGGATATACAGAGTCAACCACGGGGGCACACAGTTCTCCTCTAAGATACATATACGTGGAATTTCAGTCTGACTGGCAAAAATAATTACAAATTAATATGTAATTATTTTTGTCAGTTCATCTTGGGGACAGATGTAGGCGGGCACGTCGTAATGCGGCCACGCTTTAGTTAGGCACACACCCTAGCACAGCGAGGAAGCGGTTAAACCTGCTTCACTTGCGTGCAGTGAGGCAGTTGTGGTGAGCGCGTTAGCGACCTCACCCAACACACTAAGAACTCTGGTTAAGTGTCGTCACGGGAGCGGTAATCCGTCTCCTCGTGCGCACTCACCAAGTAGGAAGTAGTTTTCAGACTGATTTATATTTAATAGAATTAAATACAAATACCTATTTTTACCAATTAAAATGTTATCTCTATAGATATCATTTAATATGTATTGCGAGCGTATCTTTATAGATACCTCGCGTAACGGATGACGCTAGCCGTCATCACGGATGACGCTGGGCGTCATCCCTCCTAATGTGAATGCACCCATGTGCATCACATCCACAAGGGTTGGTCACAAATGTGCACCACACCCGAGTGTTGGGTCTAATTACTATTATTTAGTAATTGACCATCCCCTTAAGTAC
>NW_027152062.1:852024-864592 GCF_004359215.1 Bremia lactucae | reverse complement strand
ACTCTGGTTAAGTGTCGTCACGGGAGCGGTAATCCGTCTCCTCGTGCGCACTTACCAAGTAGGAAGTAGTTTTCAGACTGATTTATATTTAATAGAATTAAAAACAAATACCTATTTTTACCAATTAAAATGATATCTCTATAGATATCATTTAATATGTATTGCGAGCGTATCTTTATAGATACCTCGCGTAACGGATGACGCTAGCCGTCATCACGGATGACGCTGGGCGTCATCCCTCCTAATGTGAATGCACCCATGTGCATCACATCCACAAGGGTTGGTCACAAATGTGCACCACACCCGAGTGTTGGGTCTAATTACTATTATTTAGTAATTGACCATCCCCTTAAGTACACCAAATGTACTTTACGGTGACTGGGTAACATTAGGGCAACTTTAGCCCGTTACAACAGAGGTGTGGCGTATCGTACCAGACGACCTCGACGGCCTCAACTGTCGGCGAAGGTCGATGCCTTTTCCGGCCTTGGTAGTACTCCTCGAAACGGGCAAAGGATGTCAAACCTTTGTTCCAAGCTTGGAGAGCCTTTGTACAGAATGAACAAAACATAGGCGGTTAGGTCTGACTTGACTAGCTAAATGCTTTCCGTGAACGGTTCGAGACGGTTTTATTTTTGTTTTCAGTGCGACTGGCTCGCACTGCGGAAATATCAATCTCTTCACTATAGCGAGTATTATCGTTCTCACTGATAATATTGTTTTCGATGCTGAGTCTTTCAGCATCGTTGTTTAAGTCAGTAATAGGAATTGTAGGCGGGCACGTCAAAATGGACTGTGTAACATTAGGGCAACTTTAGCCCGTTACAAGTAACGGCTTTTCCTTGCAGAGGAAAGTTCAACGGTCGCTGGCGGAACTTCTATCTTCTACTGACTTATTATATTAATAACTTACTATGCACGGCGCCTACTTGCGCGCCGCACAATCGTTTCTTGTGACGATTCGCGGGGTTCAAAAACTTAAATCAAGCAATCAATAGAACTGGTGTCTTCTTGCGTCAATATTACCAAATTTGGTAATATTGGAACTATTAAGTCAACATTAGTAAAGATAGTAGTTTTGTAGACTCATTGTTTGGAGCAGTCAGTAAGAGGTTTGTATAGGAGAGCAGTCGACGCAGGGGAGTGGCTGCGCCACGATGAGGGTCCGGGAAATGGTTGTATTTGAGTAATCAGTGTCGTGCAAGAAGATTAAATTTAGAGAAGGACTTGTACTATCAGAGTTTTGGACTAAGGTGCTGATAAAACGAAGGATTTGCATGATTTTTCCTCATCATCAAGGTGCGCGTAAGGATTGATTACATCCTACCATTTCTTTTGATTTTCAATTCACTTCTTCACGATGCTGGCATCAAAGACGTAACATCATCTGATTTCGTTTCATCTGCCTATTCCTGGCAACCCGCTAACTCTCTTCGTAATATGCATTCTAGATTTAAACTACAGAATGTTGGACTACGTGGCCTTCGCTTCGTGTCTACCACCGAGATGCCATTCTACGATGTTGTGGTCGCCGGTGGAGGTGTAATGGGATTTTCGACGGCTTATCATCTTGCTGCTGCCGCTCCTAACCTCAATATTGCCGTAGTCGAGAAGGATCCTTGCGTGTGTCTTTATAAACTTTTCATTTTTGCTGGTAGACGACTCATGGCGCATTTATGCTTTTGTATTATAGTACAAATATGCTTCTGCTACTCTCTCGGCCGGCGGCATTCGCCACCAATTCTCTACTACCGAAAATATCGAGATGAGTCAATACGGCACTCAGTTTCTGCGCAACATTAAGTCAAACCTAACAGTAGTTGGCCACGATGCTCCTGACGTGCAGTTTGTTGAAGGTGGCTACATGTTCTTAGCCAGTGAGCGAGGCTTGGATGTGCTTTACCAAAATTACGCCACGCAGAGAGCCGCAGGTGCTGATGTGCAGATGCTGGACCCCGTGGCACTAAAGAAACGATTTCCGTGGATTAATACAGACGGAGTTAGCCAAGCTGTTTTAGGTGTTAAAGATCAAGGCTGGTTTGATCCTTGGGCTTTCTTAACTGCTCTTAAGCAAAAAAGTTTGGCTTTAGGAGTTGACGTGCTGGAAGGCGAGGTCGATGGATTTGATCTAGGAGAAAAAAATCAGATCGAAGTGGTACACATTAATGTGAACAAGTCGTTAGATTACAGCGACTTCAAATCGGTCCGTGGAGGTGTTGTCGTGAACGCGGCGGGTTGCTGGTCGAGCAAGTTGCTTGAGGCTTGTGGGAGCTTCGATTACCCAGTGAAGCCGCGAAAGCGATCCATGTTTGCTTTCCACTGCGACGCTGAAGAAATTTGGAAAGGTGATGCAGCGACGCCACTCGTGGTGGATGTGAACGGTGTATATTTTCGACGAGAAGGTGCCGGTGGTCGATTTGTGTGTGGCTGGTCTCCTGAACCCGATAATGACTACGATGGACAATCTACGGACGAGTTGGACATTCCGGACCACATCCAGTTTGAGGAGCAAATTTGGCCTACAGTAGCTCACCGAGTCAAGAAATTTGAGGCTATAAAGGTACTGAGTGCATGGGCCGGATACTATGATTACAATACTCTGGACCAAAACGCGATCATCGACTTGCACCCAGACGTTCCCAACATGTATCTTGTCAACGGATTTAGTGGTCATGGGTTGCAGCAATCACCTGCCGCGGGTCGTGCGATATCTGAGCTGATTCTTTACGGAACTTTCAAGACAATTGACTGCTCATGTTTCAATTTTAATCGTGTGCGCACTAATGAGCCCTTCGTTGAGCAGGGAATTGTGTAGATCATCGATATTGTCTTAATACAATTCACGCCGCAATGACAATAGTTGCAATGCTTCTGACGTAGTAGTATTTAGTGGCAGTGACCCGTAAGCCGTCACTTTTTACCGCATGATGTTATGCTTGTAATTAAATACATCCTCCGCGCAGTAAGTATGGTGACGAAGCTTTCAAAATGCGGTATGGAGTTTGTCCCATTTACGAGGAAACTTATTCATTGTGTATCTTGATGCTTATAAATAATACAAGATCAACAGATCTGCTCTATCAGCCAACACTTCCAAACACAATTTTTTAGCCTCTTCCTGACTTTTACTTGCAGCGTGTGCTTTGAGTACTGTCTCTTTGCGTTGCGCGAAAAGTTTGCTCTCACTCGATGGTTGTTATAATTCCAGCACTTTACGGTGCTGTTCATCTTCCCAGCTTTCCTCCCTTCAGCCGATTCACGTGACGCACAGCATCGCGCGATAAAGTAGAGCTTTGCTATTACTGCAAGCGCGAATTATCAAAACCTTCGGTAGCGGCAAGCTGACTCTTAAGAGCTCCTTTCTCTACCGCCATGTTTAGCAGCATATTTCCAAACTGTTTGGCCTTACGTGACATAATTAGTTGCAGCTTCTGCATTCGTCAATTATGTCAGGAGATGCTCCCGCCACTGACAAAAATTTAACTAACGTGTCTTCTTGTGATCTGGTGCCGCAGCTCTCGAATGCGTTTGGCGTCGCTCTCCGTACATTACACAATCTGGCCTCTGTCGCCTTGAGCTACTGAATTTCATCAGCGAGTAGGGCTGCCTTCGCCATTGCGTGTTATAGCTTTCTCCCTCGTTTGGTTGGCATGGTTTTGATTTCGGCAGCAAGGACCAACATTTTTGTGCGTTGCAGTGCTCCTTCCCAGCGCCACTATGTTGTGCATGGCCACTTCTTCCCCAAGCCAATGTGGTCTGCAAACAGTTTTTCTGTAAGTGTTTCGGCTCCAATCTGCGGCATCAATCGAGCTGCACATTCTAGCATCAGGCGACGCATCACTTCCCCTCCTCTTGCTCATCTTGCATCCTTCGTGTGAGCTCTCGTAAGCTGCTGGGGCCAAATTTGGCAGTGACCGTTTTTCATGTTAATGCACAGAATACAAGTCGCTCCTTATATTGAAGGGTCCTTCAAACAGAAAGTAAATCTTAAGTGCAACAATCTCTATATTTACGAATGAAAACGTGTCAACGACTTTGGTAAGGACTATCAGTTTATAGAGGCTAGCGCTTACCATGATTTTATAAATTTATACACTCTATTGACGTGAAGAAAATTAGAATCTGAAGCGATCAAGCATTAATGACTTCTAGAACTGATGAAGAGGTGTACCTCGTAGAAAACGCCACTTTGTCAACCTGCGAGGTGCGCATTATGACGGATGAAGAGAGAAAATTCTCAATTATGCAACGTTCGATGGATGAAATTCTTTACATTGCGTCCATGGTGGCGCAGCACCAAATCCCTATGGACGTGGTAAATACTATTTTAGAATTAGCGGGCGTGCTAATCGCTTTTCAGGCTGAGACTTGGGAATTCTGTCATGGACGAAGCAACATGAACGAAAAATATTTGCAGCTAAAACTGCCAAAAATTGCGGAGCTGAAACTACCGCCTGGAGTAGACGTGAGTGAATGCTCGCTGCTGGTAGTGGATGTTGCGTCTAAGGATCAAGGCTGGGCCACCGACAGACGTGAGCACAACGGCACTTATTGTGCATCAAGCTCGTGGTGTGAATTGGTTTTGACGTCGACAAACTCGATCGGGGATAGCGAAGAGACTGATCGCGTGGTAATTTGGCCGAACCTTCGAGCAGGCAGTACTTTTCGCCACCATCGCAAATATTTTGACAAATCCACCAAACTGCTGACGAATATAAAGTTGGGCGACTGTGCTTCAATTGTGCTTCGATCGCAGTATCCCGGGTGGACAAATTCAGCAAAGTATGGTTGGCTTGCTATCTGCTTTGGTGTAAAGCTCAATGACAACTTCTTGTTTGCCAATATCCCGTTTCCGGAAAGCGCTGCCAGAAGAGAAGAAAGTGCGAACTCTTCGATCTCTTGCTGCATTCAGTAGATGATGGTTGCTGAAATTACTATGCGCACGGTTGACTGCTCTTATTTGAAGCAGATATGTGTTGCGATACTGAATCTGCTCGGCAATAATAAGTTGCATCTTGTTTCGAATTCAGGCAATGTGCTGCTTACTGTTGAACCCTGCGATAGCAATTAAATTGACGGTCTGGAGCGTCATAATCGAAATATTTTAAGAAATTGGTCGCATGCACTGAAAGAAGAGTCTACGCCACGAGAAAACATTTTTTTATACAATTTGGGTTCAGCCTCCAACCTCATCTGTAGTCTATTTGATTTCTCTTAAGAGCATTACAATTTAGCCACCATTTGATGCAGTGAATGGCCTCAATGCTTCGCTTAGTTTTAAGCCGTACAATTTTGGAAATGGCTTCTTTATTATTGAGTCCAATTGAAGTGGCTTCGTTATTATTGAGTCCAATCGGTTGACAGGTTTCGACTTTTGCAGAAAACAAATTGGCCATTTTGCAACTTTGGACATCAAACACTCTTCATACTTGGTGAGCAAATTGTCTAAAGTGGTAACTGGCCATTTTGCAACTTAGGACATCAAACACTCCTTAATACATGTGAGCAAATTGTTAAAATGGCCAGTTACCATTTTAACAATTTGCTCACCATGTCCTCTATAAGAGCATGCAATACATGGTGAGCAAATTGTTTAAAATTGCATGAGAACGATGATTTACTGCCGAGATCTTGCGCGCGGTTTATTAATGCTCGCGATCGTTGCTGGACTTCACCCTTCAAAGGGAGTTATTCCGATAGATTTTGGTCCAGAATCAACACTTGCGCCTCGAGGCGAGCAATATGAGCCGCGTGAAGTGTCGTATTTTGTGCAGAGACCGCATCAGCTACTTGGAATTATGGTGACTGCACTGGTGGTGCTTATATCAACGGGGGCGAAGACTGGCGGAGGGGCTTTGCTATATTCTGTCAATATATTAGTGCTCAAGCTACCTCCGGATGTATGTGATAATGAGATAGAACTATTACCACGGCAATTAACGTAAATGCATGATTGTTAAGGAGGCCATATCTCTGGCTAGCGTAACCATTTTTGGTGGAGGTGAGGCTGTATGCAATATGCTATAAAGAATAGAATGCAATGTGGTGATTGATCTGCATTTGTTCATGTAGCTGTATGCGACTTCCTTTTAAATCTTTGGAAGAAATCGATGAACACAAATTCCTCATTAATTAATTGGGATTTTGTTCTGGTGATGCAGCCCATGTTATTAAGTAAGATTAATTACAGATGACTTTGCAGTCTTTGCTAATGACAGCCCTATGACGTCTTATTTCGCAGTGGGAGCGGCATTTGGAGCGTCGATAATCTCGTGGTTTTCTGCTGGGCTCTTCAGCATTGCATTAATCGTTTATTTAGTATACATCAGCTTAAAAACACTAAAGAAAGCTCAAATTGTCGGATATGAAGAGGGCTGGCGATGTTTCAGAAACCAAAACAGTGAGACCATATCTCTGCTTGGGACGTCATCTAGAAATTTTGAGGTGAATGGCACCTTTCAATACTGTAATCTTGAATCTAACATTCTGTTGACATATTTAGAGCAATGATGTGAGCTTTCAGTGTAAAGGTGGCCTTCCGTGGCGCAAGCTAGGAATAAATCTTGGTCTTTTAACTGCCACGGTGTTCCTCACATCGCTTCAGGGTGGAAAGCATTTTCGCAGTCCGCTTGGAATTCCTCAAACGTCTTTTTTCAGCTTCATCGTATCGATGCTGCCATTCATATTCCTCTCGGTCGTCTCTCACTACCAGATGAAAGGCGCCGTGGCGACGTATCAAAGGCAGCAAATTCCAGGATTTATACTTTTGCCGAATGAAGTCCAGGTATTTCGTACCATACTATCATATCTATAACCATATCTGATCTGTTAGTTCTTTCTGCGGTGAAGTGGTCCCCGGACTCGATTAAAAGGTTACCTCTCCATCTACTCGGCATTGGCGCAATATCAGGAGCATTTGGGGTCAGCAGTGAAGAGGCGACATCAGTCTTGCTGCGCCAAGTAAATTTTGCTCCAGTCGTTGTGTCCGCCATGTCTGCCACAACTGTGTTTTTTGTTAGTGGCAGTAAGTGATATGCATACTACATTTTATTACATTTTATCACACTTTGTACTCATTTGCTCGTGCTTTGTAGTGGCGTCCTTCGACTTTTTCTTGTGGGGGAAATTAAACCTGGATTTGGCCAAATTTTTGGTGCCTCTTGGTTTCCTGATGACGTTTCTTGGCCGTATTTGTCTCATGAAAATTGCTTGCAACGCCAAATCGCGCACTTTGCTTTTGTTCGCCTTAACTGCATCGATGTTTATCAGTATCGTCACTTTTGCTTTCGTAGAGTTGCGCTCTGTATTCATCTTTTAAGACAAAATAAAGCTGAAATAAAGCATCATTTTACAATAAACAACCGCTTAAATAAAGCGTTCGGAACGTCTTAATACTACTAAAACCAGGAGAGGAGAGCGTGAAGATCCGGGTGATCGCGGAGCCGGACGCGTCATAGCTAGTCATTTTAAGTATGGCAGACACTGGACACGATGCTCGGGAAAACGGATTGAGTCACAGGAAGCGCCACGACGCGGATTTTGGCGGCGAGTCAGCGTCTAAAAAAATTAAGCTGGAGGAAGACACACCGCCGGAGGCCAACCCCAACACGATAGAGGCCGTAAGGGAGAAAAATAAAGCTTTAGAGATTGACATGAAGGAAAAAAACCGACGCATTGCCTACTTGACCAAGAAATGCGAGTCGCTATACCGCTCGCGGGGCGTAGCGAGTGCGTCTTTTCGCTGCCTACGGAGGCACTGGTTCCAGCTGCAAGACGAGCTACTTACTGCAGTCAACGCATTCAGTTATTCCGATGAAGCATCATTGAAGACTTGGCAGGTCGCTCTTGACGCAGTAAATGGCTTTGGTCAGCCTCGCTTGCTAAAGAACGAGCTGACAATTAATTTACCCGAGTGGTTTATGATTGTAGCTAAGGACGCAAAGCAGGAAGAACCCGATGCTGACGTTTCGCTTCCTACCGACGAGAATACTCTTGACAACACATTTATCAAAGCAGACGATTTAACAAATATAGAAAACGACGTGCTTGAGCAGCTTCAGGAAAGAAGTGAAAAAACAAAAGAGTTATTGCAAAAATTGCTTGCCACAGTTGGCAGTGCATCTCATGACAAGGCAAAAATGATTGAGTACGCTCACGTTTTGAAGAGTAAACGAGCAGCTGTCGCGGAATTGCTGGTACTAAAAAGTCAGCTCCAGGCGGTCAGTTTTGCGTAAATAACCAGTGTTAAGTGTGTGGTGCTGATTGATTTGTTTCTTGAGCCAGTGTAAAACGTGTATAGCTGACTTAGAGTTTGATATAGAAGCGAAAGAGATAGAGCGCCACCGCGCTTGCCGTGATTTCGACCGTCTGAGCACATTCGTTAAGCAACAGGGTGCAGTTGATGCGGAAAATGTTGTTGACGCCAATCTCAAATTGGAACGGATCACAGATGATAGTAATTCTCTTGATAAATTGCCCGATTCATCAAGCTCTGAAGTGGTGGAGCATGAAGAGATCATTAAGAAAGAAAAGGAACATGAAAAGCTTGTTGCAACGATGCGGGAAAATATGAGTATTTTGAGTAAAAAGTTGTACCAAGAGCGTCATAAACTCGAAAGCATGGATCGAGAACTTGACAAATACAGGGCTTTGGAATCAGCGGTAGTTTGGTTAAGCATTTTGGGCATATGTATTAGAAATTTCTTGGCTAATTAATTTCATTGTGATGCGTCTGGATAGTGGAAAAACGATGAAGCTGTATTAATCCAAGGTCATGAGGAAAAACTTAATCAGCTCCGACAGGAAAAGTGTCATAGCAACGAAGAATATACGAAACTTCTTCACAAGACGAAGGTATGCATTTTTGGCTGAAAACGTTGTTTCTAAATGGCATGGATACCTTGTAATGTGTTTTGATTATCTTATGAAAAGGACCTCCAGCACCACATAACCGAAAAATGGGAAAAGAAAATTACAAAAATCCAAGCGGAAATGAGTAAAACAAAGTCTCAAATGGACGGTTTAAATTTAAAAAATGTATCATTGCGAGAGAAGGTATTCAATGCATCGAAGTACAGAGACCAGGTGCGAATATATAAAGAAAAGTAGCTTGTTATTGTCATTAAAGTCGCCTCATTTTGCGAAAAATGTGCAGCTGATAGAAGCAAAGTCGGAATTGCAGTCAGTTAAGCGTGAAAACACGAAGCTAAAAGCACATGTCGAGAATATAACGAAGCAAGCTCAAGCAGCAGTTGACAATCACAAAATTCAGACACTTACAATTAAGGTTTGGATGCTGGTTCTGACTTCTGGACTTCATTTGCTGAGCTAAACAGCTAAAATTTAGGTAGCTCATTTGGAAAAGGAAAATCTGGAAATCCAGCAGGCGTACAACACTATAAAGCAAGCCGAAATGTATGATAGCTTTTACTTTTCCCGTATTAAATCATATGTCTACGATTTTGATTCTGACAAATGCCTCGTGTGTGCTGACAGGAAGAAGGCTCATGAAAAAGCAATTGACGTTTTGAAGCCCTTGATTGAGTTGGAAAAAAAGTATGACCATGAAAAACGAGAGCTTAGCGCATGTACCTTAGAATTGGCGACGTTGCGTGCTAAAATGGAGAATATGAAAGCATCCTGTGAATCTGCCCGAGAAGAGAACGATGCGCTTTTGCTTGAAATTGAGTCGATGGCGAAAAATATAGAAACACTTCGCCTCGCTCGGAAGAAGCTTATACAACAAATCGAAGATAAACGTAACGCTAATAAGAAGCTTAACACTTTGCTTGCAAGAGAAGAGCAAGCTAAGTCGCATTGTTTTGAAGAGCTGGCTGCTGTGCGTCTTCAAGTCTCCACTTTGAGCACTGTGCACAAGCACCAAAAGACGCTTATTGAATCATCCAAGGTAGTCATTGGTATTTTTTTTCTCTTGTAAGCTTGTAATTTTTAATAGCTAATATGACTCTATGATTGCACAGGAACTTTTGCAAGCGAAGACTTGCGAGCTTGAGAAACTGAAAACATACATTCATGTCATTGAGTCGCAGTGCGAAGCTACAGATGCAGAGAAGCGACAACTGTCACGAGATGCTGAAGTAGCAAAAATGATATGTGCAAGTGCAGAAAAGTCACATCAGCAACTGCAACTAAAAAAACAGAAGCCTTGTCTGGAGTGCGAGAAATACCGCAAAATAAATGAGGAAATGGAGCAGAAGCTGCAGCATGCTAAGTCGGCATTTGCCACTGGCGAGCTTACTGACCTTGAGCGATTTGAGCTACGTGACTTGCAGAAACTAGTAAATTGCTCAGTTTGCCAAGACCGACGCAAGGACGTGATTATCACCAAGTGTTTTCACATATTTTGCAAAGAGTGCATTGAAAATAATCTTAAGTCGCGAAATCGCAAATGTCCCACGTGTAAGAAGATGTTTGGTCAAGACGACGTGAAAACAGTATGGTTTACATAGCGATTCTCAATTAAGCACATATATAAGTGTAGAAAAAGAGAATTTATTCTGTTTGCTAACCAAAAGTGGACAGCGACTTGGTGCATCCTCTTAAAGAGGAGTGTCACCAATAAACGCTATATAAAGCTTGGTATCGCAAACGGTTATTAAGCAAGGACTATCTTCTATAAGGCAATTGCTAAATGGCAAGATTTGTGAAGTTTGGCCCTCAAAATCTCAGAAAATGAAGTGATACAAATTCTGGATCAAAACTTTTTTTGGGGACCGTTATAGGCACCCCCCCATTTGAAATAGCCACCCCCGTCTGTAGATAAAAATCACACATTAAAATTGACAATACAAACATTTTTATTATTCCGCTACGTCCTTTTGGACTTTGGCACACACAACACCCCCACATTAGGGAATCGCTATAGCCACACACCCTAACTATCTACATTAGAGTAGTGTACTGCCCCTAAGCACATCAGATTACGTGTTAGAACTAATAAAATAAGTTTAGGGGTTGGGGTTTAGTTTTGTCTGGCAATGTTAGATGTACTGTTTTTAACAGTGAGAAAAAGCCAAGAGCGCCCGCACTTGATTGGCAAGTCATAAGAAGAGCGAAAAGAAGGAGCAGCAAATCGAAACTGGAAATAAGCGACAAGGGTCGGAGGGGCGCTCTTGCCCATGCAAATTACATAGTATTAGGAAGTCAAGCTTAGGATGAATTCATTTCACTTTACTTCTACAAATATTTGCGGAAGTAAAGTGAAATAAATATAGCGCATGCTTACCTTTCAATAGGCGATTTTTAATGCTCTTTTTTGTACCCACCATGAGCGCAAGGAAGCCACAATTTCCTTATGTTTCAGTTCTTGTCGGCTTCCGCTCTTAATTTGTTTGTTGAAAAAGCATCTTGCTATTAAACAAAGAAACACACAAATATTTTGAGAAGTCTTTTTGCAGGCCTTTTGAGCTACTGAAGCTGGAAAGGCCTGCATAAAGGATTTTCAATGTGAATTTTAGTTATCAACAAGTTGCTACCATTACGCTACTCTCATAAATACAGAAATAGATAATCAAAAGGTTTGGCTAAATCGGTTCCCAATTGTAATTTGGGGGGGATCTATAGACGGTTGTAAAGGAATAACTGTTAATTTTTGGATGCAGTGGAATGACCATACAGTGAAAATGTTCTATATGACGTCTTTATTCAATACAGACGGGGAGGGGGTGTGGCTATACCAAAAGGGGGTGTGTGTAACGGGGCACTGCGACTTGTACTGTTTCAGTACAAGTCCACTTCACACTGCTTCAGATGTGAGTGGTGCCTCTCGTTAGGTGACGTACACTGTACGTATAGAGGAAGACTTCTCTTAAGGCAAGTTAGCTTAAGAGTGTAAAATGAAAACTGTATTAATATAGTTAAGTGTCTTGTTAATCTATCTTTGTAAATGTTGTCTTAACTATAAACTAATACTAAACATGTAAATGAATTCTTATCTATCTTATCTCGTAACTCTCTTTGATTACTTCTACAGCTGATTAGTCTGCGGAATAAATAGACATAATGGTCTATACCTATTTATGGATAAGAATTCAGGAAATTACTATTTAAAGTAATTTCCTCCAAATATTATCTACCTTTTGGATAATATTAATTAACAATCTTTTATTGTTAATTTCATGTAACGATACACCCCGTTACATCACCCCTCCCTTAAACGACAATCACTCTGAATGTCATTAGGTGGAGTGGTCGCTAAATGACCACTTAATTTTTAAAATGATTTTGATTGGTCAGATCCATCATTTTAAATTCCATCGCATGAAGGAACAATTCATGCGGGGTGAGGATAGTGTTGAACCTTCGGCTGCGGTTCGTGCAGCCGCGGGTGACGCATTGTTATCTCTTGCGGTAGACGTTCCGTCTACCGTAGTGTCTTCCACTCGCACAACACTTGGTGTTGCGAGTGCACGTGGTGATTCACCACGTGAGTACGACCCCTCTTTAGAGGTCGATTATGAGTGCGAGTCGGACGAAATGGCCGACTCGGGGAGGATGGAACAGTCGCCTGATACCCGTCAGGCGGCTGATTATGAGCCTTCGAATGAGA
>NW_027152062.1:804303-810024 GCF_004359215.1 Bremia lactucae | reverse complement strand
TGTGGTCCTTGGACGGACTACAAAGTGCTACCAGGTGTAACGGGGCACTGCGACTTGTACTGTTTCAGTACAAGTCCACTTCACACTGCTTCAGATGTGAGTGGTGCCTCTCGTTAGGTGACGTACACTGTACGTATAGAGGAAGACTTCTCTTAAGGCAAGTTAGCTTAAGAGTGTAAAATGAAAACTGTATTAATATAGTTAAGTGTCTTGTTAATCTATCTTTGTAAATGTTGTCTTAACTAAAAACTAATACTAAACATGTAAATGAATTCTTATCTATCTTATCTAGTAACTCTCTTTGATTACTTCTACAGCTAATTAGTCTGCGGAATAAATAGACATAATGGTCTATACCTATTTATGGATAAGAATTCAGGAAATTACTATAAGAAGTAATTTCCTGCAAATATTATCTACCTTTTAGATAATATTAATTAACAACCTTTTAGTGTTAATTTCATGTAACGATACACCCCGTTACAGTGTGCCTATACCGGTTCCCTTTCTTTTCATAGTAAGCTTACCTATTCAGAGTCGGTCGGGAAGGAATCTGCTCTTGTGTAGAAATTGCTCATATACCTTCAAGCGTCCAAAGTTTTTGTCTCAATACTAATAATATTCAAAGGGAAATCCTAAACTCACCCTCGATTTTTCCTAAACTCACCCCATACATTTTTAGTCAATCAAATGTCGTAATTACAGGTCATCACACTTCATTAAATATATCTACGGCGGATCTTAGCGCACGACTAACATCCAAATCTACCGTCAATCATCCACTTTCTAAACTAACTACACTATTTTCCGCACCAATCCTTGTGATGAAATTGTTCTAAGAGGGACAGGAGCATTGTGAAGCGATGCTACCTGCTGACGTGCAGTATTTCCAAGCGTGCGTACGGAGGAATATGCACTAAGGTGCACAAGGTCATGGTTGGGAGCACCATTATCTATCTCCAACTTCGAAGCTTTTTGCTCCCTACGCTTTTAAACGACTTGGAAAGGACAGTTCAAGCACTTATGGTAGCGGAGCTACCTCACTCCTAAAGTCAGAGGAAGACTTTCAGACTCAAAGAGTCACTAAGTTCTATTGAACTAATGGATTTAAAAACTCAGGGAGTCGTACAAGCTATTAAAGCTTAACGAATCCTAGTTCAAAGGATTCAGGAGTTCGTAGAACCAAGTGGCAACTAGTGCCCAAGCTAAATGAAAATAGATTTTGGCCGCCAGATTTATATCTGGTGGCGACCACATTTGTTACCCGTAATAAATGGAACTAATTATTTAAAATTAGATAAAAGGGTATTTTACCAATAAGTTAATGGGGCACACATTGGTTGCACGACCGCCTGTCTCGGCGCAAGCACCTTCAAGTCCACGTGGGATGGGTCCTGATATGGCTTAAGCAAGCCAACGTAAAATTGGAGAACCGCTGTTGTGGTACTTCAACTTTATGGGTAAAATACCCTTTTATCTAATTTTTAAATAGTTAGTACTTAAATCCCATTTATTATGGGTAACAAATGTGGTCGCCGCCAGATATAAATCTGGCGGCCAAAATCTATTTTCATTTAGCTTGAACACTAGTTGCCACTTGGTTCTACGAACCCCTGAATCCTTTGAACTAGGATTCATTAAGCTTTAATAGCTTGTACGACTCCCTATTCATTTCCCTTATTTAATATTGCTGAGTTGTTAAACCCACTAGTTCAATAGATATAAGTGACTGTCTGAATCTGAAAGTCTTCCTCTGACTTTAGGAGCGAGGTAGCTCCGCTACACCTGATAGCACTTGTAGTCAATCTACGCCTGAGTCTTTAAAAGACTAATTTCTCACGAAAATGGAAGAGGTTTCAGAACTGTCAGAAGCGCAACGCGCCGCTTATGACAAGCTTAAAACCTTATTCGGGCTTGAGCACGTGGAATTTATTATCTCCCAGGGACCAGAGGACCTCCATGCAAGGCTTTAAGCCTTCATGCGGTACGAAGCCTCCCTGATCGGTCAGGTACAGGACCATCTAGCGGCATCTATGCCAACCCGGTACATCTCTGTACCTGAATCCGAGCCGAGGGCTCGCCCTCTAACTGTAAATATGAAAACATTTGAGGGAAAAGAGGGAGAAAATCTCCCTTTTTGAGTTGAGCAGATGGAAATGTCCATTGATTCCGCCTTGTTCTTAACAGAACGGCAAAAGGTGGCTATGGCCATTTCCAAACTTGGAGGTAGAGCCATGGAGTGGGCACTATCGTGAAGCACGTCCATAAACGACGCTTTTCCCTCATGGGATTCGCTGAAACAGCAAATGACGAGCATATTTGCACCGCCTGATCAGGCTTTTCGCATGCGAGCACGGCTCCTAGCGACTCAACAGGGTAAAAGAACCCTAGGGGACTTTGTCCAGGAGTTGAGAACTCTCATTGAATCTATGCATTAACACCCGGTGCAAGAATCAATTGTAGTGACCATCTATATGGGGGGTCTCAATGAGGGCGTTGCTCGGACGAAAATATTCCGGTCTCATCCTGCTACTTACGAAGAGGCACTTGACAAAGCGCTACGCGATGAGTTCGACTTTAAATCTGCTCGCGTTAGCACGCCTGTTTACCGAACAAGCTCTTTGAGCACACGGGTTCCGTCTAAATAAAGCGGAACCGATGGTTTTAAGCCTCGTTGAGGTAGGAGAAGAGGCTCTTCAAGCTGTGGAACAGCATAAGACTATCCGTAGATGTTATATGTGCGGAAGCACGAAACATTTACGTCCGGCCTGCCCTCTTCGAGATTCGCGTAAAGCTCGATAGAGCTCCAACTCCGACCTATACCAGAGATCTGGTACGGTGCGGTAAAACGTCGATACCCAGTGGGTGGAGGCGCCCTACTGGGGGAGACCTAGGTTCTGATGACCCTCTAGGAGGTGAGAATAAACAGAACCTAGCCCCAATTAGCTCGGTGCTTAGTGGCACGGGGCGAGAGTGCAAGCTTGGCTTGCTAGTCGCTTAAGCGGCTTTGATAAGCCGTGGTCAATTTGAATTAACTCAGGAGCGTCTTGCAATTATGCTCGACGCCTTTCCTTTGAAAGAAGTCAACAATACGTTGAGGCGCTTAGAGCTCATGAAGGTGATACAATTACTGTTCGCTTAGCGACTGGGACTCGTGTCACTGTTCCCAAAGTTCCATTGAACTTAGGTATAAAGTTTCTGGACTTTGACAGTATGGAACGCTGTCTCGCCCTTGATTTGGATTCGAGATATGATCTCATCCCTGGTATGGCCTGGTTAGACCACCATGAGCCATGGATCGATTGGAGGTCTAAGACCTTAGGCGCCACGAGCAATGTTCCTAGCAAAGTTTTGGAGAGTCATGAACCCACCTTAGCTAGGCAACAAAAGCGCTATTGGCGCGGATCATTGAATGAGTCTGTCAGTGTTTTTAGACATTGGCATGTCTTAGTTAATAAACTCTAATGTTAAAAACATTAATTCTGAGCCCGACTCAGCAGAAATAAGTGGAACGGCACGTACTCCGTCGAGTGACACTCGTTGTAATAACGATTCACTGAATGCTGAAAGCATTGTTGGCCTAAGGCCGAATCATCATGTGTGCAATATCCCTGAGATTCGTGGAGTGGTCTAAGTCCACCGAGTATGGTTGGCCGAGGTGGCATAATACTGAGTGTCAGTAGTGACACTGTTGGCGGTTCGACAGAACCTCAAGGGTGCAATATCCCTGAGATACGTGGAGTGGCACGTCTAAGTCCACCGAGTGTGGTCGGCCGAGGTGGCATAATACTGAGTGTCAGTAGTGACACTGTTGGCGGTTTGCCAGAACCTCAAGGGTGCAATATCCCTGAGATACGTGGAGTGGCACGTCTAAGTCCACCGAGTGTCTTCGGCCGAGGTGGCACCATACTGAGTGTCAATAGTGACACTATTGGCAGTTCGCCAGGGCATTTTGGGTCAAACCCTCCTAATGCACGTGAAGCGACACGTAAACGTTCACTGGATAAGGAAGTTGAGTTACCTAACTCCTTGTCGGATGTCAAATTAGACACCATGTCTTGTATAGAACCAATACAGACTGGAAAACCTGGGCCGTGAATGTCCCGGCCTCTAAGAGGCGTATTGTCTCCACTCCAAGACAGGATAGACGAAGCGTGTATACCCTCACTAAGTGATACGAGTGAGCAACTACATACGCTTGTAAATGCGGTAACCGGCAACATTGAGGGGGAAGTTAGCCTTGCGGCAATCCCTTCATTACATGCTCTTTTAGAGCTAGACGAAATGTCTATTGATGAGTGCGGCCGAGCCTTAAAATCTGGTGACTTATCTGAAATGGTGGTCATTCGACCTATGGTTGAGTTAAACTCATCGTCACTTCTCGACGAAGCTGTCCTGGATGACGCAAAAGCTGCACTTAGTGCGCGAAATGGGTCATCGAACCTTAAAGATCCTACGGATCCCTTTTGATCCTTGATTAAGGAATTCTAAGATGTGGTATGTAATAATCCACCATCTGTTTTACCTCCGGATAGAGGGGTTCGTCATGAAATTGACTTAGTTCCGGGAACCGAATACTGTGTTACAAGACAATGACCTTTACCAAGGGAGCAGTAAGACGTCATTGGCGATTTCTTCCGTGCTAAGCCCGAGGCTGGAATGGTACGAGAGAGCAAATCTCCTCATTCGACACCGACATTTTGTGTCAGAAAGCCAAATGGTAAATGGCGCATTGTACATGCTTATAATAAGCTTAATGCTGTCACTTTACCAGCACAAACCCTCATTCCTAGAAAGGATGTTCTTCGGAACAATATGGTGGGATGTACAATGTACAGTGCATTGGACTTAGTCGATGGTAACTACCAATTGCTCATGCGAGCTAGTGATATCCCGCTTACAGCGGTTAGCACCCCAAGCGGCATGTTATGGGAGTGGCTGGTTATGCCACAAGGGCTTTCCAACGCCCCGGCAACATTTAATCGTCTAGTGACGCAACTGTTTCGCCCTCATCGAGGTTATGCACAGACTTATTTCGATGACATTTTTGTCCATAGTCGTGCGGAGCAGGGTCGGTCGGATATGGAAAACCATTTAGACCATTTGCGAGCAGTGCTCGAGTGCATGCGCACAAACAAATTGTATGCCAATGCATCTAAATGCATTTTTGGCGCAGACGAAATTCCTTTTTTAGGATGCTTCATTGGAAAGCGAGGCCTTAGAGCGGATCCCGCTAAGGTAATAGCCATAGAAGATTGGACGGCTCCTAGAAACCAAAAGGATTTGCGTAAGTGGTTGCGTCTCGCCAATTATTTACACAAATACAGCAAAAATTACGCTGATATGGCTAGGCCATTATCTAATCTCCTTAAAAAGGATACAGAATGGTGCTGGACTAGCCTTTTCAATCTTGCCAGCCGTGTTGGCCACCGAAAATAATGCTTTTCGAGCAGTTAAGGATAGTCTTATCCATGCCCCGATTCTGGCACTGCCAAACCCAAATTGGCCTTTCAGTGTCGTCTGTGACGCATCGGATTTTGCCATTGGCAGTGCTCTGATACAAACAGATGTTGATGGGCATGAACGTGTTATTGCGTTCGAGTCTAGACAGCTTAAAGCTGCGGAAAAGAACTACCCAGTTCATGACAAAGAGTTACTTGCTATGAAGTATGCTCTCGTCAAATTCAGAGTTCATCTGCTCGGCTCTAAGCCGTTTGTGAT
>NW_027152062.1:768620-802296 GCF_004359215.1 Bremia lactucae | reverse complement strand
TTAGCTTTCGCTATCTCGGCAGCTCGACGACGAGCTCTTTCCTCTATGAGGATTATCTGCTCTTGCTCTTCATCGAGCGGATTCGTAATGATGTTGGACTCAGGGTCCCGTGTCCTGCTCAATGCAGTTAAGACATCAGCGGCACCACGTTCTGGAAACGGATTTGGGGCTCGCCGACGTTCATCCGGAGGAGAAGGCGTGAGAGAACGACGCTCGTTCTCCTCCTCCTCTGATGGAGAGTGACTTTCAAAGTCCAAAATCCCTCATCGTCGAGGAAGGTGCTAAGAGTCTGTGATTCACGCTTGATTGTCATGAGACAAAGGAATGAAGACACAATCGAACATTAAGTTGTTTCGGTTCCAACCTCAAAGAGGAAATGAAGCGAATGTTGTCACTCGGTGTCAACAGTCTAATGGGGAAGGGTGTGATGGGGCACACATCGATTGGAGAACCGTTGTTGTGGTACATTTACTTTATGTCTAGCGGAGCTACCTCGCTCCTAAAATCAGAGAAAGACTTTCAGACTCAGAGAGTCAGTCCTTTTGAACTAATGGTTTAACAACTCAGGGAGTCGTACAACCTATAAAAGCTTAAGGAATCCTAGTTCAAGGGATTCGGGGGCTCGTAGAACCAAGTGGCAACTAGTGCCCAAGAGGATATACCTTAGAAAGGCTTCTATCTCTTATAGATCAATGCGGACGCCTTAGGTTGGCACTTTACGCTTTAAGATCAAAAGGGGAACTGAACTTTATTTAATTATTTAAATCCAAAAAAACTTACCCTAGCTAATTAAAATAGATTTTGGCCGCCAGATTTATATCTGGCGGCGACCACATTTATTACCCATAATAATTGGGATTTAAGTAACAAACTATTTAAAAATTAGATAATAGGGTATTTTACCCATAAAGTAGAAGTACCACAACAACGGTTCTCCAACCGATGTGTGCCCCATCACACCCTTCCCCATTAGACTGTTGACACCGAGTGACAACATTCGCTTCATTTCCTCTTTGAGGTTGGAACCGAAACAACTTAATGTTCGATTGTGTTTTCATTCCTTTGTCTCATGCCAATCAAGCGTGAATCACAGACTCTTACCACCTTCCTCGACAATGAGGGATTGATGGACTTTGAAAGTCACTCTCCATCAGAGGAGGAGGAGAACGAGCGTCGTTCTCTCACGCCTTCTCCTCCGGATGAACGTCGGCGAGCCCCGAATCCGTTTCCAGAACGTGGTGCCGCTGATGTCTTAACTGCATTGAGCAGGACACGGGACCCTGAGTCCAACATCACTACGAATCCGCTCGATGAAGAGCAAGAGCAGATAATCCTCATAGAGGAAAGAGCTCGTCGTCGAGCTGCCGAGATAGCGAAAGCTACAGCTCATAGTGAATATAAATTCACTCCGCTTAGTGCGGACGAGTGTCTCAAAGAGATAGCGGGTCATAGCTTGGCCATCTGGATCTCTGGTGACCCGGCGAGGACGCTGGAGGAGATCGCTGCCCGCGACGCTCTTCATGAGCAATTCCTTACGCCAAAGGTAATGACGCAAAGCCAGTATCTGACGCGTTTACGTAATCAAGCCCGTGGGACTTCGGTGACCTCCATGAGGGATATTCCGATCGTTTTGTTTCCAAACGAAACAAGGAGTGAAAGCGAAGTCTCATTTGAGAAATGGGTCCACCGGGCCCGCCGACTCCGTAATATCTGGAATATCAGAGAGTCTGCGGATAGAGGTGATGTTCGTTTGGAACGGAAGCTTCGCTTTGACTTTGCTAAGCTTAAGGCCAAAGGCCAGTTACGTTCGGCATTTATGTCACAAAACGAAGAAAAGCCTAGCCAATATTTCAGTGCTTCGGTTGACCGTACAACCTAGAATCGAAGCCTCACTGAGGCTTTAGATCCACCTAATCCCATGTTTAGTGGTGGGAAGCGTCGTTTGACGCGAGTTGGCCCTGAGCTTGGCGCTCAAAAACGTCAATGGCGTACGGGCAATCTTGCCGAATAGGTACCTCAAACTCCCAAGAGTTTTCAGAAGAGGGGTACCCTAGCCACTTCACCAGATACTGGTATTGACCCTTACAACGACTTTGCTTTAAAAGTTTCTCCACATGAAACTGAAGGTTTCCCCCGCGCATCAAGCAGCGCGGGGGGGGGGGGAAATTCCGGCGGAAGCATTTGATGCTCTACGGCATGAGGTTCAACTTCTTCGTGTGGTCCTTGCTCGGGTTGAGAGCTCTTTTGAGGCGGTTCGGGACCATGTCTCGCTCGACGCTGGAGCGTCAGCAGCCTCGTTTAGAGGGCCAGCTGAACATCCTGGTGAGGATGACGCAATCTGCGGCACGACGGCCTGTATCGACGCAAGCGCCTTCAAGTCCACGTGAGAAGGGTCCCGATATGCATCGGTGATATGCCGCCCGTCACATAGCCACGCTTGAAACGACTGGGTTGTGACACCGACTGAGCACGTTTACGTGTCGTCGGGGGGTGGAGCTTTAGACTCCACATCCTCTATGTCAGAACCATTATGGATTATTGTCTGAGCATAAGGCGTTGTGGTTATACCCAACCCAACGGAGAAGCGGCTTCGCCTTTATGGGCAGCGCTCTCATTACCTGTCGCTGCGCTTTCCAGCGCAGACGACGAGACAGCATTCGTAAACGATGCTGTCTCCATGTTGTGAGCCATGAGAGAAGTTTGGATGGGCAAAAATGCCCCATCATCACTCCTCATGAGCTCGTTGTCCGCATCACTACTATGAGGTGACGGCAACGGTGTCGACTCATTGTAGTCGACAATGAGCGACGGATCAACATCCTCACTGTTAAAGTGGGATGGATCCTTTAGCCTTTTTAACGCGACAGCAGCAGTAGCTGTCGGCGTTTCGACTAAGGCATTTGACGCGGCCGGCGAATTAACACGGCGCGTGCGCTTAGTGTGAGGTTGAGTGGGCGTCTTCGCAGACGACCCACCAACGTGGCCCCTTTTAGGTGGCATCTTGGGCGCCGTGTATGGAAACACGTGCGCTAGAGTGATCGAGTGAACTAGCGGCGCGTAAAGCTGCTCGCAGTTCCTCGCTCCTCTTTGACGAATTTAAAAATGTAAATTCGTTCTTTAAGGGGGGATGGCCATCTCTCACAGAGAATGGCCCGATAACTATCCTTTTCCGCGGAATACAACTTCGAGGTGAAGTATAAGCCCGGCAAGCAGAATGCTTTGGCCAATGCGTTATAACGCAGGCCGGATTATAAGCTTTCTTATTTAACGACTATCTTGTCGCCAATTCCTGATTTAACCCGTTCGGCTTACGCCAAGGATGAACAACGTGTAGCTCTGCTACGAGCTTTAAAAAACTCTGATTCAGGTATTCAATTGGCGGCACGTTTGCGTGCAAGGTTACATCGATTTTCTATCGATAACGACCTGTTGCTTTATTGTACAGACATTGCGGACCCTCCGCGTGTCGTTGTTCCTCATGATGAAGATTTTAAGTACCGAATCATCTATGAGGCACCCGATACTGTCCTTGGTGGTCACCTCGGTAGAGAAAAGACCTACGGCTCTATAAGCCAGAGTTATTGGAGGCCCAAACTTTATAAATGGGTCAGCACATATGTTTTGCACATGCGAAACTTGCCAACGGGTTATGCCCTCGGCGCATGCTGCTGCGCCACTGGCGAGCCTTCCCGTTCCCATAGGTTGCTGGGAGTCCATAAGTATGGATTTTGAATTCGGCCTACCGAAAGATTTAGCCGGTAACTCCGGTATAGTGGTCTTTGTTGACCGATTGAGACGAATGGCTCACTTAGCGGCCGTGCCGGATTCCATTGATGGAGAGGGTACAGCTAAGCTGTTTATCGATCGCGTGTTTCGACAACAGGCAATTGTCTCTGATCGTGACCCCGTTTCACGAATTAATTGTGGAAATCAATTTTCCGAGTGCTTGGCCAGATTGGATATGTCCACTGCGGACCATCCGCAGACCGATGGTCAAACTGAATGTGTCAATCGCGTCATTGAAGACGTTTTACGCAGCGTGTGTGCATAGACACCAAAGCGCTGGAGCTCAATGCTCCCAGTGGTGGAGTTTGCGTTAAAAACCGCTGTACATGCCTCTACAGGCTATACTCCGTTCTATGTAAACGGTCTTACCCACCCAAGCGTTCCATTAACGATACCACTGCGTGGTTCAGGGCTTGGTGGGGGGAATAAGACGATAGGCTTGATGATACTAGCCCTGTTACCGTTCGAAAGCAAGTAATCGAGTTTCTCGCGACGCGATTTAGTGTCTTAAGACATGCAAGGGATATGATGGCTGATAGCCAAGACAAACAAAAAGAACAAGATGCCAATGGCAGAACCTGTATTAATTCTTATATGCTCGGAGACCGAATTTTACTAAACGCTAAAAATCTACCTACCAACTTGGTTTCCGCGGTCTTCAAGACCAAATTGCGCCCGCACTTACGGTCGTGGCCAAGAAGGGCCTAGCTTATACACTGAACTTTCCTAGCAAGCTGCGTACACACCCAATGTTCTACGTTGTCTTGCTTAAGCTGGCGACTTAGTCGCCGTGCGTAATGACGCGTGATCTGTATATATCACAAACGGCTTAGAGCCGAGCAGATGAACTTGGAATTTGACGAGAGTATACTTCATAGCAAGTAACTCTTTGTCATGAACTGGGTAGTTGTTTTCCGGAGTTTTTTTGAGCTGTCTAGACTCAAACGCAATAACACGTTCATGCCCATCAACATCTGTTTGTAACAGAGCACTGCCAATGGCAAATCTGAGTCGTCACAGCAACACTAAAAGGCCAATTTGGGTTTGGTAGTGCCAGAATTGGGGCATGGATAAAACTATCCTTAACTGCTCGAAAAGCATTATTTTCGGTGCTAGTCCAGCACCATTCTGTATCCTTTTTAAGGAGATTAGATAATGGCCTAGCCATATCGGCGTTATTTTCGCTATATTTGTGTAAATAATTGGCGAGACCCAACCACTTACGCAAATCCTTTTGTTTTTAGGAGCCGGCCAATCTACTATGGCTTTTACCTTAGCGGGATCCGCTCTAAGGCCTCGCTTTCCAATGAAGCATCCTAGAAAAGGAATTTCGTCTGCGCCAAAAATGCATTTAGATGCATTGGCGTGCAATTTGTTTGTGCGCATACACTCGAGCACTGCTCGCAAATGGTCTAAATGGTTGTCCATATCCGACCGACCTGCTCCGCACGACTATGGACAAAAATGTCATCAAAATAAGTCTGTGCATAACCTCGACGAGGGCGAAACAGTTGCGTCACTAGACGATTAAATGTTGCTGGGGCGTTGGAAAGCCCTTGTGGCATAACCAGCTACTCCCATAACATGCCGCTTGGGGTGCTAACCGCTGTAAGCGGGATATCACTAGCTCGCATGAGCAATTGGTAGTAACCATCGACTAAGTCCAATACACTGTACATTGTACATCCCACCATATTGTTCCGAAGAACATCCTTTCTAGGAATGAGGGTTTGTGCTGGTAAAGTGACAGCATTAAGCTTATTATAAGCATGTACAATGCGCCATTTACCATTTGGCTTTCTGACACAAAATGTCGGTGTCGAATGAGGAGATTTGCTCTCTCGTACCATTCCAGCCTCGGGCTTAGCACGGAAGAAATCGCCAATGACGTCTTACTGCTCCCTTAGTAAAGGTCATTGTCTTGTGACACAGTATTCGTTTCCCGGAACTAAGTCAATTTCATGACGAACCCCTCTATCCGGAGGTAAAACAGATGGTGGATTATTACATACCACATCTTAGAATTCCTTAATCAAGGATCAAAAGGGATCCGTAGGATCTTTAAGGATCGATGACCCATTTCGCGCACTAAGTGCAGCTTTTGCGTCATCCAGGACAGCTTCGTCGAGAAGTGACGATGAGTTTAACTCAACCATAGGTCGAATGACCACCATTTCAGATAAGTCACCAGCTTTTAAGGCTCGGCCGCACTCATCAATAGACATTTCGTCTAGCTCTAAAAGAGCATGTAATGAAGGGATTGCCGCAAGGCTAACTTCCCCCTCAATGTTGCCGGTTACCGCATTTACAAGCGTATGTAGTTGCTCACTCGTATCACTTAGTGAGGGTATACACGCTTCGTCTATCCTGTCTTGGAGTGGAGACAATACGCCTCTTAGAGGCCGGGACATTCACGGCCCGGGTTTTCCAGTCTGTATTGGTTCTATACAAGACATGGTGTCTAATTTGACATCCGACAAGGAGTTAGGTAACTCAACTTCCTTATCCAGTGAACGTTTACGTGTCGCTTCACGTGCATTAGGAGGGTTTGACCCAAAATGCCCTGGCGAACTGCCAATAGTGTCACTATTGACACTCAGTATGGTGCCACCTCGGCCGAAGACACTCGGTGGACTTAGACGTGCCACTCCACGTATCTCAGGGATATTGCACCCTTGAGGTTCTGGCGAACCGCCAACAGTGTCACTACTGACACTCAGTATTATGCCACCTCGGCCAACCATACTCGGTGGACTTAGACCACTCCACGAATCTCAGGGATATTGCACACTTGATGATTCGGTCTTAGGCCAACAATGCTTTCAGCATTCAGTGAATCGTTATTACAACGAGTGTCACTCGACGGAGTACGTGCCGTTCCACTTATTTCTGCTGAGTCGGGCTCAGAATTAATGTTTTTAACATTAGAGTTTATTAACTAAGACATGCCAATGTCTAAAAACACTGACAGACGCATTCAATGTTCTGCGCCAATAGCGCTTTTGTTGCCTAGCAAAGGTGGGTTCATGACTCTCCAAAACTTTGCTAGGAACATTGCGCGTGGCGCCTAAGGTCTTAGACCTCCAATCGATCCATGGCTCATGGTGGTCTAACCAGGCCATACCAGGGATGAGATCATATCTCGAATCCAAATCAAGGGCGAGACAGCGTTCCATACTGTCAAAGTCCAGAAACTTTATACCTATGTTCAATGAAACTTTGGGAACAGTGACACGAGTCCCAGTCGCTAAGCGAACAGTGATTGTATCACCTTCATGAGCTCTAAGCGCCTCAACGTATTGTTGACTTCTTTCAAAGGAAAGGCGTCGAGCATAATTGCAAGACGCTCCTGAGTTAATTCAAATTGACCACGGCTTATCAAAGCCGCTTAAGCGACTAGCAAGCCAAGCTTGTACTCTCGCCCCGTGCGTTTAAGCACCGAGCTAATTGGGGCTAGGTTCTGTTTATTCTCACCTCCTAGAGGGTCATCAGAACCTAGGTCTCCCCCAGTAGGGCGCCCCCTCCCACTGGGTATCGATGTTTTACCGCACCGTACCAGATCTCTGGTATAGGTCGGAGTTGGAGCTCTATCGAGCTTTACGCGAATTTCGAAGAGGGCAGGCCGGACGTGAATGTTTCGTGCTTCCGCACATATAACATCTACTGATGGTCTTATGCTGTTCCACAGCTTGAAGAGCCTCTTTTCCTTCCTCAACGAGGCCTAAATCCATTGGTTCCGCTTTATTTAGACGGAACCAGTGGGCTCAAAGAGCTTGTTCGGTAAACAGGCGTGCTAACGCGAGCAGACTTAAAGCTGAACTCAGCGCGTAGCGCTTTGTCAAGTGCCTCTTCGTAAATAGCAGGATGAGATCGGAATATTTTCGTCCGAGCAACGCCCTCATTGAGGCCCCCATAACGATTGTTACAAGAATTGCTTCTTGCATCGAGTTTGATGCATACGTATTGCGGATCGCGAGGGTCAAGTCTCGCGACTAACCTCCGATCTTGGTGTCCGAGCGAAGGTTCGTCAGGGTTTTGAGCGCCTGAAGACTCGCTTGGACCTCCTTTAAAGGATAATGCTGAGGGATCCGAGTTACTCGCGTGATGTCCCTCGCTCTCCAAGTCCTGTTCGTGGTGGGAGGCATCGGTCGATAGCTTTTCGCCTTCACCGTCCCCCTCACCCAAATGACGCTCGACTCATAGTCGTCGTCACCATCCGTCTCCTAGACGGATGGGGATATGTGATCTCATTTGGGTCTACATGCCGTTTCAGACGACCCGCGAAAAATACGGGGTGCGTCTTCATATATGTATTGATGTGACCGGCTTGGTGGCTGCTATGAAAAGGGGCACTAGCTGAGGCCTCTTTGCTAGTTTCAAATGGGCTAGCAGAAGTAGCGTTGTGAGAAGAAACAGGGGGAACAGTATCGCCCACGATTTCTTTCACACGCAAGCGGGCGAAATTAATTCGCTGCGACCGTAGTTTCATCGCATCGGAATGCGGATGAATGCGGCGCAAGAATTCCGCCTCGTATTGGTCGGGCGTTTCATTCGAACGCAACACGACCAGGATCGGAAAATACGCCAAGCGATTTTCCCTGAGCCTTCCATGATTTAAATACCCCATAATATTATGAGCTTCTAGAAGAGCGCACTCTAGGAGCGACGTTCTTGCCGCCCGTTCACATGAGGCCATTTAGATTTGAAGGGTGAAACGGGCTGAAGTTGCCCTAATATTACACCGTCCCCGTTAAGTACACTTGGTGTACCTTAAAAGGATGGTCAATTACTAAATTAAAGAAATTAGACCCAGCACTCGGGTGTGGTTCACATTTGTGACCAACCCTTGTATATGTGATGCACCTGAGGGCATTCACATTAACGGGGATGACGGCTTGAAGTCATCCAAGATACGAGGTATTTAGAACAATACGCTTGCAATACATATCAGTGCATATCTACAGAGATGGCATTTATGATTGGTAAAATAGGTTTTATATTTGATACGATTAAATATAAATCAGTCTTTAAACTACTTCCTAATAAACAAGTGCGCACGTGAAGCCGAACTACCGCTTCCGTGGCGTCACTTGTATTAAGGTTCTTAGTTACTTGGGTGCGGTCGCTTAGGGGGCCACTAACTACGTCACTGCACGTGAGAGAAAACGGTCAAACCGCTTCCTCACTGTGCCTAAAGGTGTGTGCGTAGGTAGAGCGTGGCTGCTATAGCAGCGCCCGCCTACACTTGGTAGCACCTGTTGGTCCTTCCCACGACCCGTATCTCTGAGCGTGTCAGTGAGGATGAGCCTCAATATTGATTGGGCTCATTTTCCCCACCTCTCCGAACATCATCGGGAGGTGGCAGGGCTAATGGCGCAGGGACTTGGTGAACAAGCCCTGGTCGAGCTCTTGGGCAGTCCTCCTGAGCAACATGTTGCTCTGTTGGAGCAGTTTGAGTCGTTTGTCCTCGGAACGCGAAGGGCCGCTTCCGAGGCACAGAGCCATGTTGCGGCGGAGTCCGTCACTCAGACTTAGGATGAGCTGAGGCATGAGCAGGCTCGGAGCGAGGCTCTCAACAGGATTGTTGAGATGCTGTCTGCCCGGCCGCATTAGCCGAGGCCCATTCGGATGGACCCGCCCAAGTTCGAGAAAACTGCAGCGCACACGATCGTCCACTGGATGCTAGCCGTTGAGCAATGCAGTGTCGCGCAGCTCATCGAGGACGACAGCCGGTAGAATCGTACGCCATGTCGCATGTGAGCGGTAAGACCTTAGATTGGGCTTACCCGGCGCATGTGGCGGACTTAAGGCGGACCCTTTATGGGCGATATTCAAGACATATATTCGCGCCATGTATCAGCCGCCGAACAACGAAGTGTTGATTCAAGCGCGCTTCTTTGAAGCACGACAGGCGTAGCAATCCATGCCAAAATATGGGCAGGAGATACGCTCGCTGTCGGCGTCCATTGGTGTGGTCCGATACCGAAACGCATAAAAGTGCCCACGCTTATGAACGGATTACGGCACGGTCCACTGCGACAGGCCCGTCGACGATGAAAGAGGCAATCCAAATTGCCTTAGTTGGGGAGCAATTATTCAAAAGTGCCTCAGCGACTGCTTGGTATAAGCCGTCGGTCGAGAGGTCAGATGCCACTCCAATGGAGTTACGTAATGCAGACGTTGTCTACAAATGCGGCAAGCGCGGCCATATGATGGCTCGCTGCTATGCCAGGGTCCCTGCTGGGGCGAAGACGCCCAGCAAGAGGACTCCCTCTCCAAAGGATGATGGCAAGAACCAGCGTGCGAGATGCGAGCTCTGCGTCGACCACTGAGAGTTCGGGAAAATGCAGGAGCGCAGCAAGGGCGGCATGCCCTACTCACGCGGACTCTGAAGCTACCCCTACGTTTAGAGTTATCGAACAGATGAGTGGCATAGTCCCTGAGGTCTCGAATTTCGGACCTCAACCCTGCTGGTCTCTAGCGCTCGAGTACGAGACTATGACGATATGATGAGCCTTCTCGTGAATTCGGGTGAATCACAGAATTTTGTGAAACTCGCGGCTCTAAAACAGAGACCGGCGGTGTTTGAGTTGCTAGCCAGGATGGCAAGCGACAATAGGCGACCGTTCGTTTAGCGAACAGCGCGCTCGTAAAGTCTAAAGAGTTCAAGTTGAACTCGCCTTCAGTTTTAGTGACTACTCTTGTAACGAAAAGTTCACAGTGCTAAGTATGGAGAGTCCGTAGGGCCTCATCCTAGGCATGCCATGGTTAGTTAAACACCAACCATGGATAGACTGGCGTACACGCACAGTTGCGAATTCTACGCAGGACACCGGAAAGGATGTGCTCTTGCAAGAGGCCTATGCAACTGATGTCGTTTCGAACACAGTTGATGGTGCGTTGACGGGATGTCAAACGTCACCGAGTCCTAACCAGCTCGTGGATACTGGGAAAGTGAAAAGGACGATGACAAGTAGTCATGCGTCCGAATGTCCTGCACAGAGCCGAAAGCATACCGATCCTGGTGGTGTAGTGGAACTGATCCTGGTGGATTAGTGGTCCGCCAATCACTTCAGGGCCGGGAGGTCCCGGGTTCGATACCCGGGGCCGACAAATCCTCCAAAGCATAATGGGAGTTGGTCTTGCCCTGTACACCCAAAAAGGTGTATATGATTAGAAATGCAAAACTAACCAATCATCAATTGAAGGGCAAGTCTGGTGCAACACAGAGCCGAAAGCATGTGGCAGTAGACGGCGAGCTGACAGGTAGTCAAGCGTCGCAAGAACCGGCACAAAGCCAAGACCCTCGTGCGGTTGGAAGGGGTGCGTTATCCGAAACAGTAACGGCACCCGCTTCCCAGTCAAGGTCGTGGCCATTCGTAAAAGAGTACCCGACATTTAAGTACGGTCAAAGGCACGTCAAAACGAGTGACCTTTGGATCGGTCTTAATTAAATAGGACGGGCCTTTAAACGAGGTGTTCGAGACCGTTGAAGACAATATAGCGGAGGCATCATCAGTTGAGGTGCTCCAGCATGTCTTAAACTTCGCCGTGAAAAAAGGAAAACTCCCGGAGATGTGCTGAGATATTTTCCTTGCCAAATTAAGGAAGGAAACGTCCACGAAATAGTTACACAAGTTCCAGAAGCGAATTTGGCGGAGGGTAGCTCGTCGCCCACAATAGACAAGAGCGTCCTAGAAACGGACAAAAAGAAACAGTTCGCTGCTCAAGGTTGGGATGCCGTGAGAGACAGTCCGTTCTCTAAGTTTTGTGGAAACATCGCGATTTGAAGGATGGCTACAATCAGGTACTCAATAAGAGATTTCGATGTAGCCAAAACGCCAGTAAGCACCCGGTGTGCTTTAGGAGTGGCTTGTGATGGTCAAGGTTTGAACCGCTCCAGCCACATTCAACCGAGTGGTGGCTCACGTGATGCGTCAGCACCGTGCCTACGCGCCGAATATCTTTGACTATGTATTCGTGCATAGTAGGGCCGAGAACGGGCTGACCGAAATAGAGTCGCACAAGCGTCATTTAAAACGCTGTGTTGCAGACTTTGGGTGACTCTTAATTGTACGCCATCCTGCAAAAGTGCGTCGTTGGGGTCCCCGAGATACCTGTGCTGAGCTGCATCGTAGGTACACATGGTGTACGAGCAGACTCAGACAAGGTAAATCAGTAAAAGAATGGCCAGTCCCACGACATGTTAAGGATTTGCGCCAATTCCTAGGGCTTGCGTATTACTTGCATAAGTCTACCAGGAATTATGCTGAGCGAACTAAGCCCTTGTCTGACCTCCTTAAAAAGGACGCAGAATCGGCTTAGTTAAAAGAACAAGATGGTACGTTCACGTCAGTGAAGCAATCTCTTATAGAGGCACCGGTCTTGGCATTTCCAGACGCGGATAAGCATTTTAGCGTCGTCTGTGGCGCAAGGAATTTTGCAATCGGCAGCGCACTCATGCAAAACGATGACACCGGCGTTGACCGTGTCATTTCTTATCAGTCCCGGCTTTTGAAAGCTGCGGAACTGAATAATCTGTGCATGACGAGGAGCTATTTTCATAAAGTATGCCCTTGTTAAGTTTCGAGTGCACCTATTGGGCACCGAACCATTTTGGGTTTATACGGATCACGCATCATTGCGGACCGCAATAAACTCACCGTACCTCTCGCCTAGAATGGCAAGATGGCTAACATTCTTCTCTAATGTTAATTTTAAAGTTGAAAACTAGCCGAGTACGTCGAATGTCTTTGCTGACGCGTTGTCGCTCAGGCCAGACTTCGATGTAAGACACCAGGAAAGTGTGTCTAGTGTTAAAGCACAATCTGAGCCATCAATGTTGGCAGCAATTAAGGCGTACAACGTAACGAGCTTGTTAGCCTCTTTTATACACAAAAAGCTACAGTCAGGACGAACATTGTCGTCTGCTGTTGGATCACTTCGGTGGACAAAAGGTCTCCCTTCCGTCGCACCTGAAGGCTAAGCTAAATCGCTTTAGCTTCAGCGATGGCCTGTAATGGCATCAGCTGTCACCTTGTGATCCCTTGAGAATCTATGTGCCTCATCACACAGATCTCAAGCTGATGCTCCCTCACGAGCTTCATGACGCGCCATCGAGTGGGCATCTGGGTCGTGGAAAGACATATTTAAAAGTGTCGAAAGAATTTTGGTGGCCACACCTATATCGATGGTTGGCAAACTATATTCGTTCTTGCGAATAGTTTCAGCGCATTAAGCCGCTCCATCCAGCAGTGCGCCATTGAAAATCCAACGGATTGTTGGAAGTCGGTAAGTTTGGAGTTCATGTTTGGCATGCCGCCCGACACAAGGGTCGGACGGGGCTCGTCATCCTTGTAGACAGACTGGTGCATTTAGACCATGTAAAGCATTGATCATATGCAAGGAGGCAGCTTTCTTGTTCTAAATCATAAATACCGACTACACGGGATGCCCGCCTCCATAGTATCGAACCCGGATTCAGTTCTTACGTATGTTTTTGGCGTCATGTGTTTGAGCTGCAATGTAGCAAGCTTCACATGTCGACTGCAGATCATCTCCAGACTGATTGCCAAACAGAACGTGCCGATTGGGTCGTAACGGATGTATTACGCACAATAGTGACTCCGAAAGAGCGGAGCAACAATTGTGTTCGCTATAAATAATAGTGTTTCACGCCAGTACGGGTGTGACACTATTTTATATAAACGGACTGCCCCATCCTCGGACGCCAGCCTCGTGTGTGCGCAGACTGAGTCTTAGTGAGGGAGGGCCCCTCACTATACTCGGTGCAATGAAAAAAAGAGAGAGATAGTTTAAAAGCTTGCCCTCGTGACCCTGCCAGTTTCGCATTGGTAAAGATGTCAATAAGACTAAGTCCTATGACCGACTTCTCGACGGTGTCATAGGCGAGTTAATACAAAAAGCTTGCGCGAAGCCCAACGCTTTGTGGATGAGCGATTAGCCATCACATGAAAAGTCCGTGACGCGATGGCAAGCGCACAGGATAAACAAAAATAATGTGCTGACCGAAATGGTCGCAAAAACAATATATGCTCTAATGTTGGGGATAAAGTGATATCAAGTACTGCTACTCTACCTAAAAATGCAATCTCTGTACTACCTGAAGGTACTAAGAAATTTTTGCCGCGTTTCGTCGGGCCGTTTACGGTGGTCGAAGAGGTTGGAGACCTAAATTATAGGCTCACCCTTCCCCGTATATAAATATGCACGCCGTATTTTACGTGGAGCGTCTGAAACGGTTGGTTGATCCAGAAGGGATCACATACCCCCATCTGTTTGAGGAGACCGATGGTGACGCCGACTGTGAGTCGAGCGTCGATCTAGTGAGAGAGACAGGAATGGTGAGAAACTCTCAGCCGAATGACTCCTCCGACCATGATACGGACTTGGAGAGCGAGGGATATCACGCGCGTATCCCTCAGCATCAACTTGTTCAAAAGGTCCAGCCAAAGTTTCAGCCTTTGGTAACCCTGGCGTTCCTTTGAGCGGACAACGTGAAGATCCGAAGTCAGTCACGAGACTTGATTTTCGAGATCCCCGATCCGTCGTTCAGCAGCGCTTATTGACTGCGACTGAATGGAAGCGGATAGGCTACCGCGAGTAGGTGGGCGAAATCGCCGGTCCTATCGGGCGCCACCTACACTGATGGATGCTACTGGGAACCAACGCTTCCTTGCTGAATAGTTGGTTGCCCACCGCTCCGTGCATCCGAATCATCCAATTCTCATCCAGTGAAGAGGATACCCAAAGAGGTTTGACTTTTGGGAACCGGACGACGCGTTGCGCGTCGACGTACCGGGCCTGGGGTGTCTGCCTATGAGAAGGAGCACAATTGTCTCTCCGCTAGTTCCGTAAAGACTAACAGGAGCGGCGTGATGAGTAGAAACGGGGAGGGGGTAAAGTACCGCCCATGATTTTTTTCACACGCAAGCGAGCAAAATTAACTCGCTGCGAGCGTTGTTTCGCCACATTGGAATGTGGCTGAAAGTGGCGCAGGAATTCCACTTCGTATTGGTCGGTTGATTCGTTTGAATGCAACACGACCGGGATCGTGGAAACACGACCAAGTGATTTTCCCTGAGCCTTCTACGATCTATAGGTGCCATTAAAATTATGTGCATCTAGAGTAGCGCGCTCTAGGAGCGACGCACTCGTTCCATCCAATTAAGACCATTCGAATGGAGGTCGCTCGGTAGTATACCACCAGTCCCATAGCCACGTTCAATGCGACTGGCTTTTGACACCGACTGGACACGCTCACGTGCCGTCGGTGAAGCTTTATGATCAGGCTCTTCTGCGTCAGACCCATTGTGAATGTTGGTCTGAACGGCAGGTGCTGTGATTCTACCCAACTGAGAAGCAGCTGCGCCTTTATGAATAGCGTTCTCATGAATATTTGCTGCGCTAGCTAGCGCAGACGACGAGACAGTTGCTTTGTTGATGTAAGGCAAGTTGACCTTCGCAACGTTGGGCGTCTTCATTATAAGAGCAACGGGTGAAGTTTGGATGGGCAATAAAGGACCATCATCCTTCCTCATTTGCTCGCTGGGCTCATCACTATTACGAAGTGATGGCAGCGGTGTCGACTCATTGTAATCAGCAATGAGCGACGGATCTATATCCTCACTGCGCAAGTGAAATGGATTGTTCAGCCCAGTTAACAACAGCAGCGTCTGTCGGCGATGTAACTGGGACACTTGGTGCCGGATGCGTTTTATCGCTGCGCGTGCGCTTCGTGCGTGGTTGCGTGGGTGTCTTTGCAGACGATCCATCAGCTTTGCCCCTTTTTGGTGGCATGTCAAGCGCCCGGGTAACTGCACACACTGGTCGCTAAAGAAGTACTAAAGCAGCGCGACGTAAGCGGCTCGCTGTTTATCTTTCCTTCCGTTGACGATCTTACAAAATGTAAATTCGTTCTTAGAAAGGGGGGTGGTGTAACGGGCTAAAGTTGCCCTATGTTACACAAACCCGTTAAGTTCACGTTATGTACTTAACGGGATGGTCAATTACTTCATGTGAGTACTTAGACCTGCCACCTGGGTGTGATGCACAAAGTGATCCACCCTTGTATATGTGATGCGCGTAGGTGTATTAACATTGGAAGGGATGACGGCTTGCTTCATCCGATATCCGAGGTATTCATAATGATACGCTCGCAACGTAGGGTTGTACATCTACAGAGGTGGCATCCACTTATTATTTAAAAGCAATTTATTTAATTCGATTAAATATAAATCAGTCTTAACTTAGTGAACACGCTAGACAAACGCTGCAACTTATAGCGTTCACCGAATACGGTCCGTTTCTCGAACCGTTCACGGAAAGCATTTATCATGTCAAGCCAGACCTCACCGCCTATGCTTTGCACATTCTGTACAAAAAAGGCTGTCCAAGCTTGAAACAAAGGTTTGACATCCTTTGCCCACTTAGAAGAGTACCCACCGCTGACGGAAAAAGGCATTGATGAAGGATTTCGTCTCAATTTAGCAAATAATTGCATGTTTCTTAAACTACATTGTGCTTTTTGTAAGCCGTTTACGGTATCCCAAGTGCTGCTCAGTTGCTATGTTGTAGCTTAAAGCTTCTATGGTAAATGGGGTTTCCTTGGCTAACCGACGGCAAAAAGTAATTACCAAGAACTTCTCGCCCATTTGGCCTGCCCTGTTGCTACACCTAACTGAAAAAAGCTTTTCAAAAGGTTTAATTATATCAAATACCGCTTTCTTCTTAAAAACATTGTAAGAAGAAAGCGGTATTTAATATAATTAAACCGAATTATCTCGGGACGGGACTCAGCGGAACAACTAAATTATTTAGGGGTGGGCGATTTTTATTAGATAATATGTTTTTTATTTTTAAATTTGAATAAATATTATTTTCAATATTTAAGCATACTAAATTTATTTTTTTAAAATAACTTAATTCTTTAATTAAATAAAAATTATCATCACCATAAATTAGTATTTCTCCTTGAGGTTATCATTTGAGATTTTAATGGAAATTATAAATTTATTATGAAAAAAGGGGATTGATGAAAAATCAATCCTTAAATCGCCCCTTCAAAAATTTGTTGAAAACGTGTTGGAATAAATTTAAATTTTATACGTGTATAAATATATAAATAACTTAAACCTATTATTAAAATTAAAGAAGCGTTGGTAAAAATAAAAGGTATTTGAAAAATAGGTAAAATTTCAAATTGTTCTAAAAGGCCAAACATAAAAATTTCGACCATATGGAAGATTTGAAAACCTAAATTTTGTCACCCGAACGCCTGCAAGATGCATTCTGTCTTGCATTTAATTGATACAACACATCAAGTTCCCCGAAAACATTTTGTATTGTTTTCGGGGAACTTGATATGATAAGATCTATAATACGATCAGAAGCGTTGATTCACAAACTCCGGCCCGTGAGCGATATTGGTTTTGAGTTAAACCGATAATGGTACTTATAGACCAAAATGACACTATTTTGGGGTGGTGTCACACAATTTTTTCCAAAGGAAAGAAGTATATTTTTGTTTTTTTCATAATCTCTTTAAAGCAAATATCAGGAATTTCATTATCCTTTGAACCTATGTAGCCGAGACATTTGGTACGGATGTTGCTAGTCTGAAGCACAGTCGCCTTAAGAGCGTACATATGGGCAAGAGTCACGTAGCTCGAAGCCATTCTCTTAGAAGTCATTGGCAGTGTAGGCGGGTGTAACTATAGCAGCCACGCTCTACTTACGAGCACACCTTTAGGCACAGTGAGGTGTTTGGTGGGCGCCTGAGCGACCTTACCCAAAAATGTAAGTACCTTATTACAAGTGTCGTCACGGAAGCGGTAATCCGGCTTAACATGCGCACTGAGTCGGGCGATGACGGTGACTTGGACCAGTCACCTACAATGGTGTAGCAGGTGACTTGTCACCGTCACCTGCAATGTCATCGACAGATGAAATGGTCCAGTCACCTCCAATGGAAGTAGGAGTGACGTATTCCCCACAGTAGACTCATTAGCATCTATCAGCTGCACTGATCCGTGCAGCTACCAGCTTTGCGGCCTCACGGGCCACGCGCACAGATTTATTTGTCGCCATGTTGATTTTGGTCAAAATTAATAATGCAAATAAAGTCTGTATTTTGACTAAAACGAATAATGCAAAATTACAGGGAAATACGTAATTTAATTTGTTGTCACCCTTCATCAGTCACTATAGTGGCTGTTGGTTAACGGGGGGGCTGTAACGGGGTGTCCCGTAACATAAGTATTATTTCGTATAAGAGGAATAAGAAATATGTTTTCCTATGAGAGGAAATAAATAAAGAACAAAATTACTTTCCTTGATAATTTTGACTTAAAACGTTCCAATCTTACCAAATTTGAAAACATTGATGCAATAAGACACTAGCTCTTTTGATTGGTTGATTTTAGCCTAATCCAATCCCGCCAATCGATAAAAGACACGATTGTGCAATGCGGAAGGAGGCGCCAAACTTAGTTTGCTATTAAGATAATAAGTTCAGTAGTAGATAGAAGATCGTTACGTAGGAAACTAAATATATTATTACAATTGTACTTTTCTCTATTCTAAAGCCTTAGTCTAGACTTTTAAGCTAAAGACCTCAGCTTCATAAGAAACCTTCCTCTGTACCTTTGTGTACGTGAAGTTTCGAGGCACCTCACCTATAACTGTAATCAGTGTTATGTTAAAAGTAGTACTGCCCTGTTACACCCTTGGACATGGGGTACGTCTTCATCTTAAACACCCAAAATAAGTGATTCGACCCGTCGAAGCGCTCCATATTGAACGTGTTGTCCAAACTTGGGCTCATAGCCTTTTAATAAGAAGAATTAGACGAAAACGACTTCAAGTCAAAGATGCAACACTTAAAGTGAATTAGTTTAAGGTCCTTAGTTTGCAAACTGCTTGCTACTCCTAAGCCTAACTCTAGTAACTTAACAATGGCTCAACACATCTCAATGAATATTATTGGCCAATCCCAGTATGGATCATATACTTATCATACTTCTATCCTGGTCTTAAACAACCGTTGTGACAATTATATCAGTTTTAATGTAAGCCCTAGAAACAATAAAAAACATGGCGGAGAACGTAACTCGGTGGGGCGAAGCCTGGTTAACCCCAAACGCCAGTAACCGGTTTCAACTTTTCCATTGTGGGAAACCCGCGCCAAGATGTGGCACGCCTGCCCACATACTAACCACTTGAGCTTCAATGCGATTACCATCGCAATATCTTTTTAATGCATTCACGCAAGACAAGTATGTACACATGCACGGAATGCATCATCTTCGGTAGTAATTTCACCAGCTGCGCATGCTTCAAATGGCTCACCCTTCCCCGCGAACAGCCCATCCAGCAGCAGCCAAAATGACTCCCCCCGAGTACAATTTTCACCGCTCTCATGCCCCAGCCACTGTGCAACAGGCGTAAGCAATGATAACCCATCACCAACTTGAGGCGCACCATTGAGCAAGGCAAGTGAATTAATCAACCACATTGCAGCTCAGATAAAAGGTTGTCTATATTAATGATACAAGAGTTTTCTTATCTATATGGCTAACTGTATGTACTATGCTGTACTATTTTTAAGTACTTTTTGTCTGGAAACCATAGTCTTTCCAGAAAATTTCTTAATAAGTTGGGAGTCTGAAATTACTTAAGCGAAAGTATTGTAGCGGAGCTGCCTCGCTCCTAAAGTCAGAGGAAGACTTTCAGACTCAGAAAGTCACTTAGTTCTATTGAACTAATGGGTTTAACATTTCAGGGAGTCGTACAAGCTATTAAAGCTTAGGGAATCCTAGTTCAAGGGATTCAGGGGTTCGTAGAACCAAGTGGCAACTAGTGCCCAAGAGCAAATACCTTACAAAGGCTTCTATCTCTTACAGCCAATGCGCAAGCATTAGGAAGGCACTTAACGCTTTAAGATCAAAAGGGGAACTGAACTTTATTTAATTATTTAAATCTAAAAACCTTACCCTAGCTAATTAGAATAGATTCTGGCCGCCAGTTTATATCTGGCGGCGACCACATTTATTACTCATAATAAATGGGATTTAAGTAACTAACTATTTTAGAATTAGATAATAGGGTTAAAAAAATGTACCACAACAACGGTTCTCCAACCGATGTGTGCCCCATTACCCCCCCCCCCATCAGACTGTTGACACCGAGTGACAACATTCGCTACATTTCATCTTTGAGGTTGGAACCTAAACAGCTAACCGTTTGGTTGTGTTTTCAATTCCTTTGTCTAATGACAATCAAGCGTGAGTCACAGACTCTGAGCACCTTCCTCGACGATGAGGGAACGGTGGACTTTAAAAGTCACTCTCAATCAGAGGAGGAGGAAAAAGAGCGGCGTTCGCTCACGCCTTCTCCTCCGGACGAACGTCGGCGAGCCCCGAATCCGTTTCCAGAAATGGTGCCGCTGATGTCTTAACTGCATTGAGCAGGACACGGGACCCTGAGTCCAACATCATTACGAATCCGCTCGATGAAGAGCAATAGCAGATAATCCTCATAGAGGAAAGAGCTCGTCGTCGAGCTGCCGAAATACGGAAAAGCTAAGGCTCATAGTGAATATAGATTCACTCCGCTTAGTGCGGACGAGCGCCTCAAAGAGATAGCGGGTCATAGCTTAGCCATCTGGATCTGTGCTGACCCAGCGAGGACGCCGGAGGAGATCGCTGCTCGCGACGCTCTTCATGAGCAATACCTTACGCCGAAGGTAATGACGCGAAGCCAGTATCTGACGCGTTTACGTGATCAAGCCCGTGGGGCTTCGGGGACATCCATGAGGGAATTCCGATCGTTTTGTTTCCGAACGAAACAAGGACTGAAAACGAAGTCTCATTTGAGAAATGGGTTCACCGAGCCCGCAAACTCCGTAATATCTGGAATATCAGAGAGTCTGCGGGTAGAGGTGATGTTCGTTTGGAACGGAAGCTTCGCTTCGACTTTGCTGAGCTTAAGGCCAAAGGCCAGTTACGGCATTTATGCCACAAAACGAAGAAAGGCCTAGCCAAAATTTCAGTGCTTCGGTTGACCGTACAACCAAGGATCGAAGCCGCACTGAGGCTAAAGATCCACCCAATCCCACGTTTAGTGGTGGGAAGCGTCGTTTGACGCGAGCTGACCCTGAGCTTGGCGCTTAAAAACGTCAACGGCGTACGGGCAATCTTGCCGAAGAGGTACTTCGAACTCCCAAGAGTTTTCAGAAGAGGAGTACCCTAGCCACTTCACCAGATACTGGTATTGACCCTCATGACGACGTCGCTTTAAAAGTTTCTCCACATGAAACTGAAGGCTCCCCCGCGCATCAAGCAGCGCGGGAGGGGGCCGAACTTTCGGCGGAAGCATTTGATGCTCTACGGCACGAGGTGCAACTTCTTCGTGAGGTTCTTGCTCGGGTTGAGAGCTCTTTTGAGGCGGTTCGGGACCGCCTTTGACGCTGGAGCGTCAGCAGCCTCGTTTATAGGGCCAGCTGGACATCCTGGTGAGGATGCAGCAATCTGCGGCACGACCGCCTGTCTCGGCGCAAGCGCCTTCAAGTCCACGTGGGAAGGGTCCCGATATGGCTTAAGCAAGCCAACGTAAAACACTGGGTGTGTACGCAGCTTGCTGGGAGGTTTAGCGTATAAGCTAGGCCCTTCTTGGCCACGACCGGGCGCAATTTGGTCTTGAAGACCGCGGAAACCAAGTTGGTAGGTAGGTTTTTAGCGTTTGTAAAACTCGGTCTCCGACCATATAAGAATTTATACAGCTTCTGCCTTTGGCATCTGCTTGTTCTTTTTGTTTGTCTTGGCTATCAGCCATCGTATCCCTTACATGTCTTAAGACACTAAATCTTGTCGCGAGAAACTCGCTTACTTATTTCCGAACGGTAACAGAGCAGATATCAGCAAGCCTATCGGCCAATTCTCCCCCACCAAGCCCTGAACCACGCAATGGTATCGTTAGTGGAACGCGCAGGTGGGTAAGACCGTCTATATAGAACGGAGTATAGCCTGTAGAGGCATGAACAGCATTATTTAACGCATATTCCACAACTGGGAGAAGGAGCTCCAGCGCTTTGGTGTCGGAGCACACACGCTGCGTAAAACGTCATCAATGACGCGATTGACACGTTCAGTTTGACCATCGGTCTGCGGATGGTCCGCAGTGGACATATCCAATCTGGTGCCAAGCACTCGGAAAATTGATTTCCAGAATTTGCCCGTGAAACGGGGATCCCGATCAGAGACAATTGCCACTGGCAAACCGTGTTGTCGAAATACGCGATCGATAAACAGCTTAGCTGTACACTCTCCATCAATGAAATCAGGCACGGCCGCTAAGTTAGCCATTTTGCTCAAACGGTCAACAAAGACCACTATACCGGAGTTACCGGCTAATTTTTTCGGTAGCCCAAAAACAAAATTCATACTAATGGACTTTCAGCATCCGATGGGAACGGGAAGACTCGCCTCTGGCGCAGCAGCATGTGCCGAGGGTTTAACCCGTTGGCACGTTTCGCATGTGCGAACATACGTGCTGACCCATTTATAAAGTTTGGCCACCAATAACTCTGGCTGATAAAGCCGTAGGTCTTTTCTCTACCGAGATGACCACCAAGGACAGTATCGCGTGCCTCATAGAGGATCCGGTACTTCAAATCCTCATCATGAGGAACAACGACACCCGTAGAGTCCGCGATGTCTGTGCAATAAAGCAACAGGTTGTTTTCGATAGAAAATCGATGTAACCTTGCACGCAAACGTGCCGGTCATTTAATACCCGAATCCGATTTATTTAAGGCTCGTAGCAGAGCTACACACTGTTCATCCTTGGCGTAAGCCGAACGGATTAATTCAGGAATAGGTGACGAGATAGTCGCTAAATGAGAAAGCTCATAATCCGGCCTGCGTGATAACGCATCGGCCAGCATTTTGCTTGCCGGGTTTATACTTCACCTCGAAGTTGTATTCCGCTAAAAAGGATAGCCATCTGACCATTCTCTGTGAGAGATGGGGCGACATAGTCGCCGTGCGTAATGACGCGTGATCTGTATAAATCACAAACGGCTTAGAGCCGAGCAGATGAACTCTGAATTTGATGAGAGCATACTTCATAGCAAGTAACTCTTTGTCATGAACTGGGTAGTTCTTTTCCGCAGCTTTAAGCTGTCTAGACTCGAACGCAATAACACGTTCATGCCCCTCAACATCTGTTTGTAACAGAGCACTGCCAATGGCAAAATCCGATGCTTCACAGACGACACCGAAAGGCCAATTTGGGTTTGGCAGTGCCAGAATCGGGGCATGGATAAGACTATCCTTAACTGCTCGAAAAGCATTATTTTCGGTGCTAGTCCAGCACCATTCTGTATCCTTTTAAAGGAGATTAGATAACGGCCTAGCCATATCAGCGTAATTTTCGCAATATTTGTGTAAATAATTGGCGAGACCCAACCACTTACGCAAATCCTGTTGGTTTTTAGGAACCGGCCAATCTACTATGGCTTTTACCTTAGTGGGATCCGCTCTAAGGCCTCGCTTTCCAATGAAGCATCCTAAAAATTGAATTTCGTCTGCGCCAAAAATGCATTTAGATGCATTGGCATACAATTTGTTTGTGCGCATGCACTCGAGCACTGCTCGCAAATGGTCTAAATGGTTTTCCATATCCGACCGACCCTGCTCCGCACGACTATGGACAAAATGTCATCGAAATAAGTCTGTGCATAACCTCGATGAGGGCGAAACAGTTGCGTCACTAGACGATTAAATGTTGCCGGGGCGTTGGAAAGCCCTTGTGGCATGACCAGCCACTCCCATAACATACCGCTTGGGATGCTAACCGCTGTAAGCGGAATATCACTAGCTCGCATGAGCAACTGGTAGTAACCATCGACTAAGTCCAATGCACTGTACATTGTACATCCCACCAAGCATGCACAATGCGCCATTTACCATTTGGCTTTTTAACACAAAATGTCGGTGTCGAATGAGGAGATTTGCTTTTTCGTACCATTCCAGCCTCGTGCTTAGCACGGAAGAAATCATCAATGACGTCACACTGCTCCCTTGGTAAAGGCCATTGTCTTGTGACACAGTATTTGGTTCCCGGAACCAAGTCAATTTCATGACGAACACCTCTATCCGGAGGTAAAACAGATGGTGGGTTATTTTAGAAACCACATCTTGGAATTCTTTAATTAAGGAATAAAAGGGATCCGTAGGATCTTTAAGGATCGATGACCCATTTCGCGCACTAAGTGCAGCTTTTTGTCATCCAGGACAGCTTCGTCGAAGTGACGATGAGTTTAACTCAACCATAGGTCGAATGACCACCATTTCAGATAAGTCACCAGCTTATAACGCTCGACCGCACTCATCAATAGACATTTTGTCTAGCTCTAAAAGAGCTTGTAACGAGGGGATTGCCACAAGGCTAACTTCCCCCTCAATGTTACCAGTTACGCCATTTACAAGCGTATGTACTTGCTCACTCGTATCACTTTTTGAGGGTATACACGCTTCGTGTCCACCCTGTCTTGGAGAGGGGAGACAATTCGCCTCTTAGAGGCCGGGACATTCACGTCCCCGGGTTTTCCAGCCTGTATTGGTTCTATACAAGACATGGTGTCTAATTTGACATCCGACAAGGAGTTGGGTAACTCAACTTCCTTATCCAGTGAACGTTTACGTGTCGCTTCACGTGCATTAGGAGGGTTTGACCCAAAATGCCCTGGCGAACTGCCAATAGTGTCACTATTGACACTCAGTATGGTGCCACCTCGGCCGAAGACACTCGGTGGACTTAGACGTGCCACTCCACGTATCTCAGGGATATTGCACCCTTGAGGTTCTGGCGAACCGCCAACAGTGTCACTACTGACACTCAGTATTATGCCACCTCGGCCGACCACACTCGGTGGACTTAGACGTGCCACTCCACGTATCTCAGGGATATTGCACCCTTGAGGTTCTGGCGAACCGCCAACAGTGTCACTACTGACACTCAGTATTATGCCACCTCGGCCAACCATACTCGGTGGACTTAGACCACTCCACGAATCTCAGGGATATTGCACACTTGATGATTCGGTCTTAGGCCAACAATGCTTTCAGCATTCAGTGAATCGTTATTACAACGAGTGTCACTCGACGGAGTACGTGCCGTTCCACTTATTTCTGCTGAGTCGGGCTCAGAATTAATGTTTTTAACATTAGAGTTTATTAACTAAGACATGCCAATGTCTAAAAACACTGACAGACGCATTCAATGTTCTGCGCCAATAGCGCTTTTGTTGCCTAGCAAAGGTGGGTTCATGACTCTCCAAAACTTTGCTAGGAACATTGCGCGTGGCGCCTAAGGTCTTAGACCTCCAATCGATCCATGGCTCATGGTGGTCTAACCAGGCCATACCAGGGATGAGATCATATCTCGAATCCAAATCAAGGGCGAGACAGCGTTCCATACTGTCAAAGTCCAGAAACTTTATACCTATGTTCAATGAAACTTTGGGAACAGTGACACGAGTCCCAGTCGCTAAGCGAACAGTGATTGTATCACCTTCATGAGCTCTAAGCGCCTCAACGTATTGTTGACTTCTTTCAAAGGAAAGGCGTCGAGCATAATTGCAAGACGCTCCTGAGTTAATTCAAATTGACCACGGCTTATCAAAGCCGCTTAAGCGACTAGCAAGCCAAGCTTGTACTCTCGCCCCGTGCGTTTAAGCACCGAGCTAATTGGGGCTAGGTTCTGTTTATTCTCACCTCCTAGAGGGTCATCAGAACCTAGGTCTCCCCCAGTAGGGCGCCCCCTCCCACTGGGTATCGATGTTTTACCGCACCGTACCAGATCTCTGGTATAGGTCGGAGTTGGAGCTCTATCGAGCTTTACGCGAATTTCGAAGAGGGCAGGCCGGACGTGAATGTTTCGTGCTTCCGCACATATAACATCTACTGATGGTCTTATGCTGTTCCACAGCTTGAAGAGCCTCTTTTCCTTCCTCAACGAGGCCTAAATCCATTGGTTCCGCTTTATTTAGACGGAACCAGTGGGCTCAAAGAGCTTGTTCGGTAAACAGGCGTGCTAACGCGAGCAGACTTAAAGCTGAACTCAGCGCGTAGCGCTTTGTCAAGTGCCTCTTCGTAAATAGCAGGATGAGATCGGAATATTTTCGTCCGAGCAACGCCCTCATTGAGGCCCCCATAACGATTGTTACAAGAATTGCTTCTTGCATCGAGTTTGATGCATACGTATTGCGGATCGCGAGGGTCAAGTCTCGCGACTAACCTCCGATCTTGGTGTCCGAGCGAAGGTTCGTCAGGGTTTTGAGCGCCTGAAGACTCGCTTGGACCTCCTTTAAAGGATAATGCTGAGGGATCCGAGTTACTCGCGTGATGTCCCTCGCTCTCCAAGTCCTGTTCGTGGTGGGAGGCATCGGTCGATAGCTTTTCGCCTTCACCGTCCCCCTCACCCAAATGACGCTCGACTCATAGTCGTCGTCACCATCCGTCTCCTAGACGGATGGGGATATGTGATCTCATTTGGGTCTACATGCCGTTTCAGACGACCCGCGAAAAATACGGGGTGCGTCTTCATATATGTATTGATGTGACCGGCTTGGTGGCTGCTATGAAAAGGGGCACTAGCTGAGGCCTCTTTGCTAGTTTCAAATGGGCTAGCAGAAGTAGCGTTGTGAGAAGAAACAGGGGGAACAGTATCGCCCACGATTTCTTTCACACGCAAGCGGGCGAAATTAATTCGCTGCGACCGTAGTTTCATCGCATCGGAATGCGGATGAATGCGGCGCAAGAATTCCGCCTCGTATTGGTCGGGCGTTTCATTCGAACGCAACACGACCAGGATCGGAAAATACGCCAAGCGATTTTCCCTGAGCCTTCCATGATTTAAATACCCCATAATATTATGAGCTTCTAGAAGAGCGCACTCTAGGAGCGACGTTCTTGCCGCCCGTTCACATGAGGCCATTTAGATTTGAAGGGTGAAACGGGCTGAAGTTGCCCTAATATTACACCGTCCCCGTTAAGTACACTTGGTGTACCTTAAAAGGATGGTCAATTACTAAATTAAAGAAATTAGACCCAGCACTCGGGTGTGGTTCACATTTGTGACCAACCCTTGTATATGTGATGCACATAGGCTACTGGGCACGGAACCATTTGTGGTTTATACGGATCACGCATCACTGCGGACCGCAATAAACTCACCGCACCTATCGCCTAGAATGGCAAGATGGCTCACATTGGCCTAGCCATATCAGCGTAATATTCGCTATAGTTGTGTCAATAATTGGCGAGACCCAACCACTTACGCAAATCCTTTTGGTTTTTAGGAGCCGGCCAATCTACTATGGCTTTTACCTTAGCGGGATCCGCTCTAAGGCCTCGCTTTCCAATGAAGCATCCTAGAAAAGGAATTTCGTCTGCGCCAAAAATGCATTTAGATGCATTGGCGTGCAATTTGTTTGTGCGCATACACTCGAGCACTGATCGCAAATGGTCTAAATGGTTGTCCATATCCGACCGACCTGCTCCGCACTACTATGGACAAAAATGTCATCAAAATAAGTCTGTGCATAACTTCGACGAGGGCGAAACAGTTGCGTCACTAGACGACTAAATGTTGCCGGGGCGTTGGAAAGCATTTGTGGGCATAACCAGCCACTCCCATAACATGCCGCTTGGGGTGCTAACCGCTGTAAGCGGGATATCACTAGCTCGCATGAGCAATTGGTAGTAACCATCGACTAAGTCCAATGCACTGTACATTGTACATCCCACCATATTGTTCTGAAGAACATCCTTTCTAGGAATGAGGGTTTGTGCTGGTAAAGTGACAGCATTAAGCTTATTATAAGCATGTACAATGCGCCATTTACCATTTGGCTTTCTGACACAAAATGTCGGTGTCGAATGAGGAGATTTGCTCTCTCGTACCATTCCAGCCTCGTGCTTAGCACGGAAGAAATCGCCAATGACGTCTTACTGCTCCCTTGGTAAAGGCCATTGTCTTGTGACACAGTATTTGGTTCCCGGCACCAAGTCAATTTCATGACGAACACCTCTATTCGGAGGTAAAACAGATGGTGGGTTATTGCATACCACATATTGGAATTAATAAATTAAGGAATATAAAGATTCCGAAGAATCTTTACGGATCGATGACCCAATTCGCACACTTAGTGCAGCTTTTGTGTCATCCAGGACAGCTCTTTCGAGAAGTGACGATTAGTTTACCTCTCGTTTTGTTTCCAAACGAAACAAGAACTGAAAACGAAGTCTTATTTGAAAAATGGGTTCACCAGGCCCGCAAACTCCCTATTATCTGGAATATCAGAGAGTCTGCGGGTAGAGGTGATGTTCGTTTGGAACGAAAGCTTCGCTTCGACTTTGCTAAGCTTGTGGCCAAAGGCCAGTTACGTTCGGCATTTATGCCACAAAACAAAGAAAGGCCTAGCCAATATTTTAGTGCTTCGATTGACCGTACAACCAAGGATCGAAGACGCACTGAGGCTTTAGATCCACCTAATCCCACGTTTAGTCGTGGGAAGCGTCGTTTGACGCGAGTTGGCCCTGAGCTTGGCGCTCAAAAACGTCAACGGCGTACAGGCAATCTTGCCGAATAGGTACCTCGAACTCCCACGAGTTTTAGAAGAAGGGTACCCTAGCCACTTCACCAGATACTGGTATTGACCCTAACGACGACGTCGCTTTAAAAGTTTCTCCACATGAAACTGAAAGTTCCCTGCGCATCAAGCAGCGCGGGAGGGGGCCAAATTTCGGCGGAAGCATTTGATGCTCTACGGCACGAGGTGCAACTTCTTCGTGAGGTCCTTGCTCGGGTTGAGAGCTCTTTTGAGGCGGTTCGGGACCGTGTCTCGACGCTGGAGCGTCAGCAGCCTCGTTTAGAGGGCCAGCTGGACATCCTGGTGAGGATGCAGCAATCTGCTGCACGATCGCCTGTCTCGGCGCAAGCGCCTTCACGTCCACGTGGGAAGGGTCCCGATACGGTTTAAGCAAGCCAACGTAAAATACTGCGTGTATACGCAGCTTGCTGGGAAGGTTTAGCGTATAAGCTAGGCCCTTCTTGGCCACGACCGTAAATGATCCAATAAAGCGCGGGCGCAATTTGATCTTGAAGACCGCGGAAACCAAGTTGGTAGGTAGGTTCTTAGCGTTTAGTAAAACTCGGTCTCCGACCATATAAGAATTAATACAGCTTCTGCCTTTGGCATCTGCTTGTTCTTTTGTTTGTCTTGGCTATCAGCCATCGTACCCCTTACATGTCTTGAGACACTAAATCGTGTCGCGAGAAACTCGCTTACTTGTTTCTGAACGATAACAGGGCTGATATCAGCAAGCCTATCGGCCAATTCTCCCCCACCAAGCCCTGAACCACGCAGTGGTATCCTTAGTCGTAAGAGTGTCTTTCCACGGCCCAGATGTCCACTAAATCGCGCATCATGGAGCTCGTGAAGGATCATCAGCTTGAGATCTGTGTCATGAGGCACATAGATTTTTTCAAGGGATTACAAGGTGACAGCTGATGCCATAACAGGCCATCGCTGTAGCTAAAGCGATTTAGCTTAGCTTTCAGGTGCGACGGAGGGAAACCTTTCGTCCACCGAAGTGATCGAACAGAGGCGACAGTGGTCGTCCTGACTGTAGCTCTCTTCTATCTCCGAGGCCAATGAGCTCGTCACGTGGTATGCCTTCATAGCTGCCAACGTTGACGGCTGAAATTGTGCTTTCGCACTAGGCACACTTTACTGGTGTCTAACCTCGAAGTCTGGTCTGCGCGATAAAGCGTCAGCCAAGACATTCGACTTACCCGGCTAGTATTCAACATTGAAATCGAATTCAGAGAACAGGTTTGCCAGTGGCAATTGTCTCTGATCGGGATCCCCGTTTCACGGGAAAATTCTGGAAATCAATTTTCCGAGTCCTTGGCACCAGTGTCAGAGGAATTTTGGTGGCCACACCTATATAGATGGGTGGTCAACTATATTCGCTCTTGCGAATAGTGTCAGCGCAAGCCTGCACCGTCCAGCAGTGCGTCACTGAAGCCGCTACCGATTCCAACCAACTGTTGGAAGTCAGTAAGTCTGGACTCCATGTTTGGCATGCCGCCCGATCATAAGGATCGGACAGGGCTAGTCGTCTTTGTAGACAGACTGAGCAACATGGTGCATTTCGCACCATGTAAGACATCGATCACAGGCAAGAAGGCAGCTCTCTTGTTCCTAGATCATGTTTACCGACTACACGGATGCCCGAGTCCATAGTATCGGACCGGGATCCACGTTTAACGTCTGGATTTTGGCGAAATGTGTTCGAGCTGCTAGGTAGCAAGCTCCACATGTCGACCGCAGATCGTCCCCAGACCGATGGCCAAACAGAACGTGCCAATCGGGATGTCTTGCGCACTATAGCAACTCTTAAAGAGTGGAGCAAGCAATTGCCCTTTGTGGAGTTCGCTATAAATAACAGTGTCCACGCCAGTACGGGTGAGACACCGTTTTATATTAACGGACTGCGCCATCCTCGGACGCCAGTCTCGTTTGTGCGCAGCCCGAGTCTTAATGGGGGAGGGCCCCTCACTATGCTCGATACGAAAGAGGGACATGGTTTCGTCAATATGACGATGACCTATGAGGGTATCATCTCAAAGACAGAAACTTGCCCTAGTGACCCGGCCAGTTTAGCAGTGGTTAATAAAACTACGCCTTATGACCGACCTATTGGCGGTATCATAGGCGAGTTTGATGCTAAAAGCGTGAACGAGGCTCAACGCTTTGTGGATAAGCGATTAGCCATCACACGTAAAGTCCGTGACGCAATGGCAAGCGCACAGGACAAGCAAAAAGAATATGCGGACCGAAGTGGTCGCAAAAAAATGAACGCTTTAGAGTGGGTTAAAAAGTACTATTACGTACAGCTACCCTACCTAAAAATGCAATTTCTGTACTACACTGGAGGTACTACGAAGTTGTTGCCGCGTTTCATTGGGCCCTTTACAGTGGTAGAAGAGGTTGGAGACCTAAATTATAGGTTCACCCTTCCCCCGTATATGAAGGCGCACCTCGAATTTTACGTGGGTCGTCTGAAACGGTATGTAGACCCAAATGAGGACACATTCCCCCATCCGTCTAAGGAGACCGATGGTGACGCCGACTGTGAGTCGAGCGTCGTTCGATTGAGGTAGATGGAGAAGGCGAAAAACTATCAGCCGACCGACTCCTTCCACTACGAACAGGACTCGGAGAGCGAGGGACATCACGCGAGTAATGCGGATTCTTTATCCTCTCTAAAAGGTTCAAGCGCGTCTTCAGGCGTTCATTGCCCTGACGAGCCTTCGCTCGGACATTTTGAAGATCCGAGGTCAGTCGCAAGACTTGACCCTCGAGTTCCACAATACGTCGTTCGTTAGCGCTTAACGTCTGCGACTGAACGGACGAAGGTAACGCAGCCGCGATTAGGTGGGCGAGATCGCCACTCCTATCGGGCGCCGCCTGCACTGATGGATGCTTCCTAGTTGGAATGTTGCTTGCCCACGGCTCCGTGAGCGCTCTCATAATCTGTCGCTGCGCTATCAAGCGCAGACGACGAGACAGCATTCGTAAATGTTGCTGTCTCCATGTTGTGAGCCATGAGAGAAGTCTGGATGGGCAATAATGCGCCATCATTCTTCCTCATGAGCTCGTTGCCCGCATCACTACTATGAGATGACGGCAACGGTGTCGACTCACTGTAGTCGAGATTGAGCGACGGATCAACATCTTCACTGTTAAAGTGGGGTGGATCCTTAAGCCCTGATATCACGACAGCAGCAGTAGCTGTCGGCGTTTCGACTGAGGTATTAGACGCTGTCGGCGTGTTAACGCGGCGCGTGCGCTTAGTACAAGGTTGAGTGGGCGTCTTCGCAGACGACCCACCAACGTGGCCCCTTTTCGGTGGCATCTTTGTCGCCGGGTATGGAAACACGTGCGCTAGAGTGATTGAGTGAACTAGCGGCGCGTAAAGCTGCTCGCAGTTCCTGGCTCCTCTTTTACAAATTTAAAAATGTAAATTCGTTCTTTAAGGGTGTAATGGGCTAAAGCTGCCTTAATGTTACACAGTCCCCGTTAAGTACACTTGGTGTACTTAAGGGGATGGTCAATTAATAAATAATAGTAATAAGACCCAGTACTCGGGTGTGGTACACATTTGTGACCAACCCTTGTGTATGTGATGCACACGGGTGCATTCACATAAGGAGGGATGACGCCCAGCGTCATCCGTTACGCGAGGTATCTAGAAAGATACGCTCGCAACACATATTAAGATTTATCGACAGAGATTACATTTTGATTGGTTAAAATAGGTATTTATATTTAATGCGATTAAATATAAATCAGTCTGAAAACTACTTTCTACTTAATAAGTGCGCATGAGGAGCCGGATCACCGCTTCCAAGACGACACTTTACTAGAGTACTTAGTGCTTTGGGTGAGGTCGCTAACGCGCCCACCACAACAACCTCAGTGCACGCAAGAGAAGCTGATTTAATCGCTTCCTCGCTGTGCTAGGGTGTGTGTCTAAGTAGAGCGTGGCCGCATTACGACGTGCCCGCCTACAACTCTTGTTGTCACTTAATAATTCATAGGGCTGCATGGCGACATGAAAACCGTTTTCTACAGGCCAACATCTTCGCGGCGCTTCTGTTGGTTTCGTTATGATGCCTACAATCAAAAACGGCTTGGAACGGTTCTAAGATAATTTTTTGACTCGTTCCATCATTTGCACTGAGTAGACGAGAGGCTGTTAAGACATTTTTTAATACACCAGTATTTATGCGGCCAGCGATTCACTGTTGTTATGTTGTAGCATATACCCCCATAAAGGCTTGCTCCAAGAATCAGTGATTATGTTGATGGGACATTACCTGTTTTTTTAAGTTGGCCGAAAAAACGATCAATACATTGCACGCTTTTTTTTCTTTAGCAGTTAAAGCTGATTGTACTCTTTGATGAGACTTTAGTCGCTGCATTTACACTTGCAATATCATTATGGCCACGAACTCACTAAGCTAGTAAGCTGTTTAATAGCTAATTTATTCAAGCTAATATCGTAACGGGTTAAGTTGCCCTAATGTTCCATCTTGCTGCTGCAACGGGATGTCCGTTACATAAGTATTATTTCCTATAAGAGGAACTACAATTCTTATTTCCTACACAGTCCCCGTTAAGTACAATTAGTGTACTTAAGGGAATGGTCAATTACTAAATAAAAGTAATAAGACCCAGCACTCGGGTGTGGTGCAAATTTGTGACCAACACTTGTGTACGTGATGCACATGGGTGCATTCACATTAGGAGGGATGACGGCTAGCGTCATCCGTTACGCGAGGTATCTAGAAAGATAAGCTCGCAGTACATATTAAGTGTTATCTATAGAGATGACATTTTAATTGGTAAAAATAGGTATTTATATTCAATACTATTAAATATAAATCAGTCTGAAAACTACTTCCTACTTGGTAAGTGCGCACGAGGAGCCGGATTACCGCTCTCGTGACGACGCTTAACCAGAGTACTTAGTGTGTTAGGTGAGGTCGCTAACGCGCCCACCACAACTACCCCACTGCACGCAAGAGAAGCAGGTTGAACCGCTTCCTCGCTGTGCTAGGGTGTGTGTCTAAGTAGAGCGTGGCCGCATTACGACGTGCCCGCCTACACTTGGTAGCACTTGAAATCCTTCCCACGACCCGCATCTCTGCGTGTGTACGTGAGGATGAGCCTCAATATTGATTGGGCTCATTTTCCCCACCTCTCCGAACATCATCGGGAGGTGGCAGGGCT
>NW_027152062.1:764220-768077 GCF_004359215.1 Bremia lactucae | reverse complement strand
ATGCTTGTCTCTTGGAAGCGCCTTGGTCAATCCGTCCGCGATCATTTCTTCCGTCGGCTTGTACTCCAGCGCAATCACCTCACTTGCCACCTTCTCTCGCAAGAAATGAAACTTAATGTCGATGTGCTTCGTGCGCGAATGGTAGACAGGATTTTTGGCAAGCGCAATACATCCTTGATTGTCTTGAAAAATCGTCGTCGCCGTATCCGTCTTGTACTCCAAGTCCTTTATCAAATTTCGAAGCCAGACTGCCTCTTGAGTTGCGCTATACAGACTCATGTACTCTGCTTCCGTGCTTGATGTCGCAACGGTTGGCTGTCGCTTGGAATTCCATGAGATCGTGCCGCCGTTCAGGAAGAACACGTATCCTGTCGTTGAACGCCGCGTGTCTAAGTCGCCTGCCCAGTTTGCGTCTGCAAATCCAATAAGCTCTCCCTTGTTAACGCTGCTAAACACAATGCTGATATCTTTAGTCGTCTTCAAGTACTTGAGAATTCGCTTGGCTGCTACCCAGCGTGACTTTTCGTAGGCTCACAGAACTTGGCAACTAAGCGTTTGTACCGAGATTTCCGTATCGCGAACTGGTGGGTGCATTAATGTACATAGCGACTTGTACACGACCAGACATCGCGCATGCGGTTGGCGAAGTTGCCAAGTTCTGTGAGCGCTACGGGAAGTCACACTGGGTAGCAGCCAAGCGAATTCTCAAGTACTTGAAGACGACTAAAGATATCAGCATTGTGTTTAGCGGCGTTAACAAGGGAGAGCTTATTGGATTCGCGGACGCAAACTGGGCAGGCGACTTAGATACGCGGCGTTCAACGACGGGATATGTGTTCTTCCTGAACGGCGGTACGATCTCATGGAATTCCAAGCGACAGCCAACCGTTGCGACATCAAGCACGGAAGCAGAGTACATGAGTCTGTATAGCGCAACTCAAGAGGCAGTCTGGCTTCGAAATTTGATAAAGGACTTGGAGTACAAGACGGATACGGCGACGACGATTTTTCAAGACAATCAAGGATGTATTGCGCTTGCCAAAAATCCTGTCTACCATTCGCGCACGAAGCACATCGACATAAAGTTTCATTTCTTGCGAGAGAAGGTGGCAAGTGAAGTGATTGCGCTGGAGTACAAGCCGACGGAAGAAATGATCGCGGACGGATTGACCAAGGCGCTTCCAAGAGACAAGCATGCCAAGTTTATTATGGGACTCGGCATGGCAGCATAAGGGCATCACTTCGAGCACACATCAAGGGAGAGTGTTGAAGATTGATGTATTCATCGAAAGTGTTGCACTTTATGCATATGCGTGTATACGGGATCAAATTACAAGAATAACACGAAGAAGTTGAGTGTGGAAAATATCGTGTGTTGTGGCTCAGTCGGGTAAGGCATGGCGGTGCGACCCACTGGTCACCGGTTCGATATCCGGTAACGACAAAAAGTAAAACCTTCGGGAACTGGTGTTTGGGGTTCACCAGCACTGTACCGCCAGACAGTGACGTCCCCCATTTTATGGTAGTTCACATATCTGGGAAAGGGGGCGCAGCAAACGATAGGAAATAATTAACGGTAGGATAAAGTTAACGGTAGGATAAAGTTAAACTCAAAATATAACTTACTTTCCGGTTTGCAATCTCGACCGTAAGCCCATCTTCAAGCTCATAGCGCTAACGTAAATCAACACAAAATAGTTTGTCAAATTTAGCTTCTGCAGCTGATATAGTGGTTATCTTGACTAAGTCTTTGTTGAGATAAGTGGGAATCATAGACAAGTATTTCACAGAAATTCACATTGGTAATCGAACTGTCCTCTGCCAAGGAAGAACTGCTTTGGTCATACAGGGGCTCGAACCCTGGACCGCAGCGTTATTAGCACTGTGCTCTACCGACTGAGCTATACGACCGCTGCATAGCAAGGGTGGCATGTTCATTAAGAAAACAAATAAGGATCGTTACGCAAGGAAATACAGTCGTATACGACAAATCTGTCCTAATCGCGATTTTAACTTTTCTTAGGCCCACTTTTCATGCAACCTCTACAACATTTGTTTGATATATGCACTTGCACTTCAACGCATGCGATCTCACTGTTCTTGCTCTGCTATCCACCGAGACTATGACTGCCAGTCTGGATTCCGCACAAAAAAGTTTGTCAAATTTAGCTTCTGCAGCTGATATAGTGGTTATCTTGACTAAGTCTTTGTTGAGATAAGTGGGAATCATAGACAAGTATTTCACAGAAATTCACATTGGTAATCGAACTGTCATCTGCCAAGGAAGAACTGCTTTGGTCATACAGGGGCTCGAACCCTGGACCGCAGCGTTATTAGCACTGTGCTCTACCGACTGAGCTATACGACCGCTGCATAGCAAGGGTGGCATGTTCATTAAGAAAACAAATAAGGATCGTTACGCAAGGAAATACAGTCGTATACGACAAATCTGTCGTAATCGCGATTTTAACTTTTCTTAGGCCCACTTTTCATGCAACCTCTACAACATTTGTTTGATATATGCACTTGCACTTCAACGCATGCGATCTCACTGTTCTTGCTCTGCTATCCACCGAGACTATGACTTCCAGTCTGGATTCCGCACAAAAAAGTTTGTCAAATTTAGCTTCTGCAGCTGATATAGTGGTTATCTTGACTAAGTCTTTGTTGAGATAAGTGGGAATCATAGACAAGTATTTCACAGAAATTCACATTGGTAATCGAACTGTCCTCTGCCAAGGAAGAACTGCTTTGGTCATACAGGGGCTCGAACCCTGGACCGCAGCGTTATTAGCACTGTGCTCTACCGACTGAGCTATACGACCGCTGCATAGCAAGGGTGGCATGTTCATGAAGAAAACAAATAAGGATCGTTACGCAAGGAAATACAGTCGTATACGACAAATCTGTCCTAATCGCGATTTTAACTTTTCTTAGGCCCACTTTTCATGCAACATCTTAAACATTTGTTTGATATATGCACTTTGCACTTCAACGCATGCGATTTCACTGTTCTTGCTCTGCTATCCACCGAGACTACGACTGCCAGTCTGGATTCCGCGCAAAAAAGTTTGCCAAATTTAGCTTCTGCAGCTGATATAGTGGTTATCTTGACTAAGTCTTTGTTGAGATAAGTGGGAATCATAGACAAGTATTTCACAAAATTTCACATTAGTAATCGAACTGTCCTCTGCCAAGGAAGAACTGCTTTGGTCATACAGGGGCTCGAACCCTGAACCGCAGCGTTATTAGCACTGTGCTCTACTGACTGAGCTATACGACCGCTGCTTAGCAAGGGTGGCATGATCATTAAAGAACAAATAAGGATCGTTACGCAAGGAAGTACAGTCGTATAGGTAAATCTGTCGTAATCGCGATTTTAACTTTCCTTAGGCCCACTTTTCATGCAACCTCTTCAACATTTGTTTGATATATGCACTTTGCACTTCAACCATGCGATTTCACTGTTCTTGCTCTGCTATCCACCGAGACTACGACTGCCAGTCTGGATTCCGCACAAAAAAGTTTGCCAAATTTAGCTTCTGCAGCTGATATAGTGGTTATCTTGACTAAGTCTTTGTTGAGATAAGTGGGAATCATAGACAAGTATCTCACAGAAATTCACATTGGTAATCGAACTGTCCGCTGCGTAGCAAGGGTGGCATGTTCATTAAGAAAACAAATAAGGATCGTTACGCAAGGAAATACAGTCGTGTACGACTAATCTGTCCTAATCGCGATTTTAACTTTTCTTAGGCCCACTTTTCATGCAACCTCTACAACATTTGTTTGATATATGCACTTGCACTTCAACGCATGCGATCTCACTGTTCTTGCTCTGCTATCCACCGAGACTA
>NW_027152062.1:756492-764021 GCF_004359215.1 Bremia lactucae | reverse complement strand
TGTAACCTCAACAGTTCTGCCTGTTGAGAGCCTTGCTGATTAAGCAAGGCTACCTTCTCCTTCGCCTCGTCAAGTTCATGTTGTATGAACTTGGCGATGGCTGAATGGAGGGCATCTCTGTCCAAACCGGACAGCATGGCCAAGATGGCATCGTTCCCTACGGTCGAACTCATTCGTTCGACCGCACTCCTTTCTATGTCACTTAGAAAGGAGTAGCTATCACGCGAAACGTGATGCGTATTTCCATTATCATCTAACATGTCCATGTTAGATGATGGAACTGTGGTCCTTGGACGGACTACAAAGTGCTACCAGGTGTAACGGGGCACTGCCGACTTGTACTGCTTCAGTACAAGTCCACTTCGCACTGCCTCAGTGCGAGTGGTGCCTCACGTCACTTCACGTACACTAGTACGTGCAGAGGAAGTCTTCTCTTTAAATCACTTGTTTTAAAGAGGGTTAAATGAAAACTGTATTAATATAATTTAGTTCTTCTTGTCTATCTACATAATACTACCTTAATTATAAACTGATACAAAACATGTACTAAAAGTCTTATCTGTCTTTCACTTTGCGCGCGTCCAGCGCTGACTGGACCGCGGAAAAAGTAGATATAATGGACAATATCTACCAATGGATAAGCTTTTCGAATATTACCATGTAAAGTAATATTCTCCAAATATTATCTACCTTTTAGATACTATACTAATTAACAACCTTTAAGTGTTAATTTCATGTAACGGTACACCCTGTTACATGCTTTCCACAGCCGTGCAGAATATAGTGATAATAAGAAAAGTAAATATAAGATTATATTTTATTTTGTAAGAAATATTGAAGAACAACAATTGTCCTTATCCTTGTGGAAGTGAATGCTGATTTACTGAAAACATAAGACTTTGTGTAACAATCCCCGTTACATATCACCTAAACTATTTTTCTTGCGCCAATTATGTGAATATTCAGTGCTCCAAAGCGCAAGAGGGACTCCATAATCAAATACAATTTGATTTATACCGTTTCATACATTTTTTTACCGTTGGCTTCTTTCACTTTTGCAGATCGCAACTTTAGATACGAGAGTTCATCTGCATAAAAAAATATCTCACCGGTTCGAAGGTAGAGACTAAAAGCGCCATGGTGCTACTACAGAAGAAATTGGAAGCGCCGTGCTGCTACTGAACTTCGTGTCTTCGTTCGTATGTAAGTCGTCTGTCGTCGCTTTGCAAAATTGCGCGCGCGACTACAAATCAGCTTGTATTGTTTGGCTTAAGGTACCACGTAGTTCTTCAAGTTCGATTGCGAGATGTTTGCCGCAAATGTCAAGGACGAACGTTTATTGTTGTTCATGTGCCGGCTTATGTGTCAGTCCTGTCAATATCGCAACCTTAGCAGAATCTCCAATCTAGTCGATTTTACATATATGCTGCTACTTTTGCATTTGCTTTTAGACCTACCTACTCAAATATGTACCGCCTATCGAGCTTGCGCAAATGCTTCGCGACATCGCGCATTAATAATGCTTCCATTTCGATCACGAGCTGCCGCAGCTTATGCAATTTATGCATAGCCAACCTTGCTTCGTTCCAGATCAGCCGCGCGCTTTCAGCTCACTTCGAGCTTCGTCATTGCAATTCGACTTTGACCAATATAGTTGTTTAAAATGCGTGCTTCGTGATAATTTTTCCCGTTGCTGCAAACGACTGGTTATGGACTGGATCTGTCGATTATCGGTAAGCTAGCAGCTCAGGTACTGCCACTGCTTACTTGCTCGGGTGGCAAACAATTTTTGATTTTCTACAGATGTATTTTTGGGTCATATGCATCGGCTAGACGACGCTCTTGCACTTTTGTGATTGCAAGGCAAGTGGTTAGCAAACTCGGTTGAGTACTAATAAATTAAAACATCAAAAAAAAGTTTAATTACCTCTACGCTACGCCATTTGTTCACTACAATCGACCGTGCTTTAATATACCAACGGGTTTGAAGTCAATATTTTCGCGTGGCTTGAAGCGACGCGACTTTCTAGAAGATTCCTCGCGACTGCCCGCTCGAGTCAAAGTACTAGCGTGGTACGAACTACAGTGATCAGATGAAAAACTAGAGTGGACGATTATAGAGCCACCTGAATTAACACGGCGCATTTTGCGCAAAGCAAAGAGCGCGTCCTCGATGCTCACGTAAAACTGCTCCTCCGATCGACAACTGTCACTCAACCAATCGCATAGTGCAGAGCTCTCCATGCGATAGCATCCGTGCTTTATGGTCACAAGGTCAACCATCGAACGTCGCAGCATCTTCAAGTCTTCAGTCGTGAAGTTCAATTGCTCCTTAGCTTGCTCCTCCGAAACGAGCGAGTACGGTCCTGCTGCTGCACCTACAATTAACTGCAAAAGCTGCTTTGCCTTCGTCCAAATGTGGGTGCGAACCTGCCCAAATTTGTCCTCAAAAATCTCTGCATATATGTCGTACAATGTCTCAGGTAGCTCTTCAAGCACACTGAGAGGCACCAACCCTTTTTGGCTCGTCATGGCCATTCCTGGGTGGGTCAATGCCTGCTTCGTAAACTCCAAGTACGTGAAGTTGCCGCCACTTTTTGCCTTAAGAATCTCCTCTGCTTCTAACACATCAACGTCGCAACAGATTTGAGCGATTTCATTCACAAGGGAAGATACATCCGCCATATATGCAGTATTATTCGCACTGAAGTCCAGCACTGATGACACTGGAACCCGCTTGGCGAACTCGATAGAAGGCTTTGACGATACGAGAAGTCCAAGCCATGGCGGAAGCTGTGGAATGATCTGAGTAAAAAATTCCATCAGCTCATTGCGGCGTGCCGTTCCAGCCGAGCATTGGTCAATTCCGTCGATTAGAATAAAAGTCGATTGCACAGGTTCTTCAATGGCATTAAGTGGATCTACGAGCACTTTAAGTGCCAGTAGGACCGAATCTTTTTCGTTAAGTACGTACTTCAGATTAAGTCGAGCCAGATGGCTCTTGAAGGAAGGAAGGTTATACACAAGTTGGTGCACCATCGAGAGCAATACGTTGCGTGGGTGGCTCTCGCTCTTGCGATCGAATTGACAACAGTGCGCGGCCAGTATATTTCCACAAAATTGCTGCGCCACTGTGCCACAAAACGCGCTCTTGCCGGAGCCTCCCTCACCGACAACAGCCAGAAAATTGTCACTTCCTGAGTGAAAACGCGCATCCAGCCACTGTTGCACGCGATTTAGTGCCCACACGCGAGAACCGGGAGTCAGACACCGCGCATGAGCCGCGAAATCTGAAGTACAGTCAATAAGCGGAAAAAGTTCGTTGATTTGATGGGAGTCAAGTGGTGTCGAAAGCGCATTGTCCTCAACTGGGACCAATTGCGTTAGCCTCACACTGGCACGGGCCGCGAGTGAAGGCGATCTCTTGAGGACAGCGCGGGACGCTGCGAGGCGATCGCGTGTAGCATCTGACGTTTTCGCGGACGTTTGGCGTGTAAGAATTGCGCGGACTTCGGTCGACAGCGTATCCGATGACGAGCTTTCGGTGGGTGATACTGGTGAGGCCAAATTTGGTAGCTGTGTGGCGCATAATTGAGAAATAACACCTTTCAGCAGCGTTAGCTCCTTCAACACGTCGTATCGCGTCAAGTGAAGCTCATTTAAAACTTCTCGTCGAAAACTTTTCACTTCTTCCTTAATCTCCAACACCTCCGATCGAAGAGACTCTAGTCTAAAATTTTCGCTGGAAGCAGGCGACGAAGCTGCTAGGCGTTGCGCCGAAGGTAAGACATAATTATTGCTATTATAGTGACAAGCTTCTGAGCTGGTAGTGGGCGTTGCAGCTGAAAACTGTGAAAATATGCTGCTAACGTTACTCACTGACGACGTCTCAATGTCCTCATTTAAAGCCGAGAGTGCAATGTTGCCTCGAATCTGCGTCGTTCTCGTCTGTGGGATATGAGAAGTCGTGGAGCGGGCGTAAAACATTTCCTCTACATCATCCGTGACGCTGACAGTGTCTGTCAACCCTGCACAGCGGTCAAAGCTCACTATTTCTTCCTGTGTTTGTTTATGTCGCAATGGGTTGTCTTCTAACGCGCTCGGGTCCTCCTTTTTGAGTAGGCGGCTGCTGCGCAATCTATTCTTAAGCCTATGTATGGTACCGACCATAGCTGTTGAACCTATTTATGAAAGGCAACAATTAAGAATAGACTAAAGCTTGAACAAGCCGTTGCGGCAGAGTTGAGATCGTTAAATGACAAACACTAAATTTCACGGCTAGAGATTTACCATCTGTCCACTAGGCATAAACTGGACTGACGTACCCGCGCCCGTTCCATTATGGCCGCTAAAGATGTGATGCATATGTAAAAGCTTCTTTATTTCGTCGAACGCGTAATGTATGCAACCGAGCTTACGTCAAGTCTGTATACCTTAAGGTTGCCATCCGTTAGTAAAGAGGGAGTTCCTACGTCACTTTGTTCTGGTCGTCAAGACCATATTAGGCGAATTACGTGATATGCCAGAGGGAGAGGCTGACCGTATCCAAAATATGAACACAAGTAATCGCAAAGGCGAATGAACTTCTATTGCAAGCATTTAAAACATGGTCACACGTGTGATCAGACTAGGGCATGCCAGGTGGCGGACGATGGTGATGTGGCAGCAAAAAATTGCTAACATCTGGAACGATCGGACCGGCGACGTTGGAACGAAGCAAGGATACCTTGTGAGACATACAACGAGTAAGTTAAGCATGCACGCACTAACGATGCGGCCAGAAAACAAAACTTACTTCGGCCTGCAAGTTCAGACAAATTTGTCGGAACATTGTCACTTCATTTTGCAGACCAATAATTATTTCTGTTGTCCCACACACATCAAAGAATATTAACTTATGATCGTCAATTTGAGCTACGGTTCATACCACTACTTCGCTGTAGCTGGTCCTGCAAATTGCGGTTTGTATGCTACAAATTTTCATTTTAAATATGACATCACACAAACAACTTTACCTCAGAACATCAGGCAGCGTAGAAACACAAAGCTACTCCCTAAGCGAGTTACGTACCCCGAGCTTCTCTTGAACTAAAAGCAGCTGCGTATTCTGCTGCGTGCAGCGAAGAAGCTGATCCATCACCTCCGTAACTGACAATGTGCGCTGCATTTGCCCATCCATACGCGTTATAGTTATGTGCGACGGGGTATATACGGCTCCAAGCTCCGTCTCTGACGAAGATTTTGGCCTGCTAACTGCAGGAGGAGCGGCGATCTGATTTAAGGTTAAGAGTTTATTGTGTTGCTCTTGTTGCTATTCGAAAGAAAATTAAAATCTTAGTCTTGACACTAAGGCACTTATTAAGTACACGAGACAGTACTTTTTTTTGTCGATCTTGCTGCTGCAATGGAGCACGATCTTGCTTTTTTTCCGCGCTACTGGGCATCAAAGTCTTTTCGACGCCAATAAGCCCCAATGTCTGAAAACAAATGATGAAGAGTGAGATTAGTCGTCGAAAAGTGAGCTTTAAAGCTCTTAGGACTTTAGCCATACCTTTTGTGGCTCGATTATGCTGGACAGCGAGCTCATAGGAAACTTTCTTACATCATTTTCTTTGCTATTGCAGTCAGTAGCCGGCGCCTCAATACAAAATTCAGAGGGCGAGCAGGGATCGCAATTAGCCATCGGCTTACTCTTCTTGCTCTTGCTCTTTTTTGACTTAGATTTCGACACAAAAGCTAAGTCTTTGAGCTCCGCTAAGTCACTAAATTGCACGTATACGTAGCTTAACGTTAGTTAGTCAAAAACCAGGAGTATAGGCAGCATTAACATGGGTGTGCCTGCTAGTCTTCTTGTTGCGCGATTTTTTCCTTTCCTTCTGCTTATTCTTGCGCTCATGCTGTCGCTCTTCAGCGCTTTCGTCTCCTGAGTCAAAGTTGCCATTCACGCGCAGCTGGCTGAAAGCTGCAAATACGCTTGGCTTGCCGCGAGATGTCATCACCATTGAGGGCGTTCTTAATTTGCCACGAGATTGTTCTAATCTTAATTAAGTTTACACTTAAATTTTAAGTATTTTTTCTGACCTTGGCGATCTTTTTTGTGAAAAATTAGTCAAGCGCGCGCATCGGCCACCGGTCTCGGCCTCACTCTAAAAAGCCCCGAATGAGGACGCTCCTAAGTCAGCCTCTATGCAAAATCCCCCCTAAATTATAGTCAGATGGCAGATGACTACAATCACTATAGTAATTCTAACCACGAACATCGTGACGAGGCTTCTGTCTATTAACATAAGTTGAAGAAGCTAAAAAGCAGAAACTATGTGAAACGGGCGTGTCGTGACATAAGTATTATTTTTATATATGAGGAATAATAAATATTATCTTCTATGAAAGAAAATAATTAAAAAGTTCAAAATTATTATTTTTATTACTTTGACCTAAATAAATCCAATATTACCAAATATGGTTATATTGATGCAAAAAGACTTTTAGCTCTATTAACTGGTCGATTTAAGTCTAAATCGACCCCGCCAATCGTTATAAAGCTCGATTGTGCTGTGCGCAAGGAGGCGCCATACTTACTTAGTTGTTAATATGATAAGCCCATTAGTAGATAGAAGATTGTGACGTAGAAAACTGTATATATTAATAAAGTTTTACTTTCTCTGTTCTAAACCCTTAGTCTAATGCTTTAAGCTCATGACCCTTAGCTTCATAGAAAACTTAATCTGTCCATCGTGCACGGGAAGTTTCGTGGCACCTCACCTACACTGTCATCAGTGAAAGGCTAACTAGTACTGATCAGTACTAGTGGAAATATCCGTTACACCTGGTAGCAATTCGTAGTCCGTTCAAAGACCTGCGCACGTCCCGTCTTCTCGTGAGCTCTTGCTATCTAAGAAGTAGATTTAAGTCCGTCCGACCTTTTTTATCAGGCTGCATGCCAAACATGAAGTCCAGACTGACGGACTTCTAACAATCCGTTAGTATCTGCAGCGACTTCAATGGCGCAGTGCTGGACGGAGTAGGCTTTATGTGCTGACAGTGTTCGCAGAAACGAATATAGTTGACCACCCCCCATCGATATAGGTGTGGCCATTAAAATTCCTCTGACACTCGCAAGTCCTCTGACACTCGCAAGAATGTCTTTTTACGGCCCAGATGGGCCACTTGACGGTGCATCATGGAGCTCGTGAAATATCTCCAACGTGAGATCTGTGTCATGAGGGACATAGATTCTCAAGGGATCACAAGGTAAAGGCTGATGCCTTAACAGACCATCGCCGTAGCTAAAGCGACTTAGCTGAGCCTTCAGGTGCGACGGAAGGGAGACCTTTTGTCCACCGAAGTGATCAAACAGCAGGCGACAATGTTCGTCCTAAACTGTAGCTCTCCTTTTTTCGGAAGCCAATGAGCTCATCACGTGGTATGCCTTCACGGCTGCCAACGTTGATGGTTAAAGTTATGATTCAACACTAGACACACTTGTTGAAGATTGATGTATTCATCGAAAGTGTTGCACTTTATGCATA
>NW_027152062.1:742586-756392 GCF_004359215.1 Bremia lactucae | reverse complement strand
CCGAGGTCAGTCGTGAGACTTGACTCTCGAGATCCGCAATACGTCGTTCAGCAGCGTTTAACGCATGCGACTGAACGGATGAAGGTAAGGCAGCCGCGAGCGGGTGGTCGAGATCGCCACTCCTATCGAGTGCCGCCTGTACTAATGGATGTGGGTGGGAATCAACGTTTCCTTGTTGGAAGGTTGCTTGCCCACCGCTCCGTGAGGCAAGGGTATCAGATCCTCGTCCAATGGAAAGGTTACCCGAAGAGTTTTGACTCTTGGGAACCGATCGATATCCTACGTGTTGATGTGCCCGGCTTGGTTGCTGCCTATGAAAAGGAGCACCAGCTGAGGCCTCTTCGCTAGTCTCAAATGGACTAGCAGAGAGCGTTGTGAGAAGAAACAGGGGGTACAGTGCCGCCCATGCTTTTTTTCACACGCAAGCGGGCGAAACTAATTCGCTGCGACCGCTGTTTCATCGCATCGAAATACGGATGAATGCGGCGCAGGAATTCCGCCTCGTATTGGTCGGGCGTTTCATTTGGACGCAACACGACCGGGATCGGGAAAATACGCCCAAGCGATTTTCCCTGAGCCCTCCATGATTGAAAGACGCCATAATAATTATGTGCGTCTACAAGAGCGCGCTTTAGGACGACGGTCTTGGCCCTTTAAACGAGGCTATTTTGATGGAGGGGGCATCTTTGGTATGCCACCCGTCACATAGTCACGTTCTAAACGACTGGCTTGTGACACTGACTGAGCACGTTCACGTGTCGTCGGCGGAGCTTTAGGCTCCGAATCCTCTATGCCAGAACCATTATGGATTATGGTCTGAATATAAGGCGTTGTGGTTATACCCAACGGAGAAGCGGCTGCGCCTTTATGGTCTGCGCTCTCATTACCTGTCGCTAAGCTATCCAGCGTAGACGACGAGACAGCATTCGTAAATGCTGCTGTCTCCATGTTGTGAGCCATGAGAGAAGTTTGGATGGGCAATAATGCGCCCTCATCCTTCCTCATTAGCTCGTTGTCCGCATCACTACTATGAGGTGACGGCAACGATGTCGACTCATTGTAGTCGACAATCAGCGACGGACCAGCATCCTCACTGTTAAAGTGGAATGGATCCTTAAGCCCCGTTAACTCGTCAGCAGCAGTAGCTGTCGGCGTTTCGACTAAGGCATTGGACTCTGCCGGCGTGTTAACGCGGCGCGTTCGCTTAGTGCGAGGTTGAGTGCGCGTCTTCGCTGACGACCCACCAATGTGGCCCCTTTTATGTGGCATCTTTGGCGCCGTGTATGGAAACACAGGTCGCTAGGTGAATGAGAAAACTAGCGACGCGTTAAGCAGCTCGCAGTTCCTCCTTCCTCTTTGACGAATTTAAAAATGTAAATTCGTTCATAAATGGGGGGATGGTGTAACCGGCTAAAGCTGCCTAATGTTACACAGTCCTCGCTAAGTACACTTGGTGTATTTAAGGGGATGATCAATTACTTAAACAAAGTAATTAGACCCACCACTCGGGTGTGGTTCACATTTGTGTATGTGGTGCACATAGTGCACCACATTAGGAAGGATGACGCCTAGCGTCAATCCGTTATGACGGCTAGCGTCATCCGTTATGACGGCTGGCGTCATCCGTTACGCGAGGTATCTAGAAATATACACTCGCAATACATAGTAGTGTTATCTACAGAGATGATTTTTTTTATCTTCCAAGTTATATTTAATGCGATTAAATATAAATTAGTCTGAAAACTACTTTCTACTTAGTAAGTGCGCACGAGGAGCCGGATTTCCGCTCCCGTGACGACACTTAACTAAAGTACTTGGGCGTTGAATGAGGTCGCGAACGTGCCTACCACAACTACCTCACTTCACGCAAGAGAAGCCGGTCTAACCGCTTCCTCGCTTTGCTAGGGTGTGTGGCTAATGATGGTAGGTGGCATGACAGTTTGCTTGAGGTTCCTGTGAAAGAAGGAGGTTTGGAGCGATGGGAAGAGTAATCTTGAGGGAAGATGTCTCGAAGATGATCTTCCGAGATTGCGATGTGGAGCTTTAGGAGACTTCCTTGCGTCGCTCGCGAAACTCAGATTAAAAAGACTAAAAAGTGTCTTATTTTAGAGCGTGGCTGCATTAGGACGTGCCCGCCACAGTGGGGATGAGAGCATTTTTTTCGTAGGTATCAGCAGCTAAATTTATTATTACTTATCGTGCGCACAAGTCATTTTGTGTGGATTGCTCCTACTGTGACAGAACGCTGTGCAACTTTGGTAAGGTCGCACAGCGTTAGTACGGAGGAAGAGTGCAATAAAGCATCTTGTTGTTTGTGGTAGTGGAAATGTTAATTTCGGGGACTGTTTTTATTTGTAGATTTTGTCATATGTATCCTACAATGACTCTAATGAGGTGTTGGCTACAAGCCACGGGGACCTTTATGTTGGAGTAACTGAACATTATAAACTTCAATTAAAATGCTAATTCGTATTTAATATTACTTACTATTGAGTAGCTTTGAATGAATTCGGACATTTATATTATTTGCTTAAAATTAAAGGAAAACAAAATTTAGGAAGCTACTATAACAATGTCCAAATTTATTTTAATCAAGCTACTGCTCGTCACCATATCTGTAAAGCCCCCTTATTATGGGATTACATATTAGCTTTATAGATTTGAGGACCGGTAATTTCCGAAATATATTGTTCTGACTCAAACCACTGATTTTAAGCCACTTGAAGCGGTAGCTAGACGCAGCGATAGTATACTTAGCGCGTCGAAGCATTTTAGATTATCCTTATCGGTCAAAACTAATTTCGATGTTCGTCCACCGATGGGAGTGATAATTACGTGTATTTTGTGTAGTCAGGCAAGTGCTACTCCATAGCCCAATTTGTATTATTTAAATTATAATACCAATTACAGTCCTTAGCCTGCAAATTATAAATCAACTTCCGGCGTGCCATGAAAGTGGGGTGCTAGATCTAGCACTACTTCACAATTTTAGTTGTAATTTGGGCAGTACACCGGCCACGGTCGTCAGACCTCTGGTAAATGCAAAAAAAATATCGCTAAAGTGGAAGGGCTCGTTGAGCTTTAGGGATATACACTGGCTGTAGAAGAGGCTACACAGGATGCTAACACAGAGGATGACAAACGCACATTGTTACCAGGATTGTCACACGATATTGCTTATATCGAACAAAGGACGACACTGCGTCGGCCCATGTTTCTAAAATTGAGTATGGTACGTTGTAACAACGTACCATCTCAATGGTGGGTTGGCAGAGTATCTGAGTGCTCTGCGTTCTCTTGTACACAATTTAGATAGTTGGAGAACTGGATTAGCCAATTAACAGGTGAACCAGGATTCTCTAAGTTAATATCGCCCCATACAAGGTCCCCCTACACGGCTCACTTAGGGTTGTCTACTTCCTCTGCTTACTACTGTCGGTATTACAACTGATAGCACTTGTTGACGTCCGGGAAGAGTTGCTTTTACACGCTTCTTAGCGTCACGACACTTGGAAAGCAGCTCGCTAAAATGTATGCCGTTCGTTTCAGCTCTCTTTTGTGCAAATTTAATTTATTTGTGTGGTATTTCTTTCTGGTTCTGGCATTTTCATTTCGTGTGACCTTACTCATGTTTTTGTATGGTTTTCGATTTATGTCTGATTTTGTGAATTTTCCGCTTTCCGCCTGTTGATTTTTCCGCCGTCTTTCGTTTTTCTTACGTTTGGTTTATGATGTCATTGAACCCTCAAGAATGGCCTCGGACGCCATTACTATAATGCTTATGGAAATGGTTGACAAGCAGCAGTAAATGCTTGACGACATGACCAAGCGTGAGGTAAAAGTTGAAGGGATCAGCTTACCTCAATTTCACGGCAAAATGGAGAGTCTGTTGATTTGTATTTCGAACAACTTACTCAGTACTTTGACGCAAGGAATACTGATTGGCGCGATGCCAGTCAAAGCTCTCGAATCTTAACAACTACTACCGCCAATTTCAAGGAAATTGCTGCAGCCTGGTACAGTTTGAATCAGCGATACATTAAGGGCATGCAAGGCCTTATAGCGCAGTTACTGACGAATTTGTTCCCCCTGATCTGTAAGAACGCTTGCGTGATCAATTGTACGCGCTCAAGCAAAAAAGATGTCCAAGCTTGGAAGTTTTTTTTTGCGTTTTCATGAAGCTATTGTGCAAGTTACGGAGATGAGCGAGTTGGACAGAATCACGTACTTTACGCGACGCCTTCTTAGTCCCACTCGTGAAGAAGTACAATACCGTCGGTGTGGTACATTGTCTCAAGCTATGAAGATTCCGTTTGAATGTGATCGATCGCATAATGTCCGCGGAAAGAGTTATCGTTCGCCAGTATATTCGCAGGACCGATCACGTGCATCTTCAAGTCAGCATTATTCTTACCAACCACCTCCGCCACCGCGTGCTCAAAAAATGAAGAGTAATGGAGATCGAATCATGATTTATCATCTTCAGTATCTTCGTCAAAGAAATGTCGCTCAGGTCATGTCATCGAGCAATGTTACAATTTAAAAAAACAAGAAGCATGCTCATAACAATCGACCAAATCAATTGGCTGCTAGCTTCAATGCTTTCGTATCTTATGCGGTGACGAACTCTTCAACTTCTATTGCACGCTCAGTGGAAGAAGGGGAAATTGTCGAAGTGGAAGAGATATCGACATCGGCTATGAAACCGGTACATTCCGAGAATGAACATGTTCGTAAACAAGAAATTTGCAACGGAACACCTCTCACTATAATATTTGACAGTGGTGCAACCTGAAATGTCGTTTGTCCAGGTTCGGTTGAGAATATGGCACACTCTGGTAGCTTCCAAGTCACAAGATTTCATGGAACTGCAACTCGAGCTCGTTCCATAAAGAAAGGTATTGCAACTATCGAATTTGATCGATATAAATTTTGCAATTTACAATTCATGGAGGGGCCATTGGGCTCTGCTAATGATGTCATCTAAGGAAAACCGTGTTTAGCAAGTATCAACCTCAGTTTAGTTGGCGTTCTCCTGACATTTCGTTTCCGCGCGATTATGTACCGTCGATGAGCAGTAATCGGGAACCATCTACTTAGATTGCTGTAGAAATTGCGGCTGTGGACTTTAAATGCAAAGTCAAGAAACACAGTACGGTGAAGCTCACCGTGTGAAGATCTGTGATGTTATGCCAGAGAGTGATACGGTACCGCAACCGATCAGTACTCTTATGAATGAGTTCAAAAACGGTTTTCACGAGACATTTCCTGATGGTCTTCCACCTTCGCGTCGTGTTGATTTTGATCTTACAATGGAACCGGATGCTGTACCTAGCAACCGTGCTCCGTTTCGCCTATCCAAAGTCGAAAATGATGCACTTGATATGTTCGTGTCACAAAAGCTTAAAAAAGGTTATATCGAGAATTTGGATTCTTCATGGGTACCGAATATATTTGGGGTCCCCAAAAAGGACCCCATAACTGGAAACATATCCCAATCTCAGCGGGTAAGCTCAGACAATGCGCATTTGCCTCTTAATATACCACTTTCTCGCATCGACGAAAGTTTTTAAGAGATGTGTGGCTGAGTCATCCTTTCATTCTGGATCTGGCTCAAGGGCACCATCAAATGCGGGTTACATCTAAAAGTCGCAAGTATACTGCCTTTCGAACACATGCTGAAACCTATCAGTGGAGTGAGGCTCCTATCGGACTGGCTCGTATGTCTGGTGTTTGGTCTCGTCTCATGAGAGTACTTTTTGCAAAATACCAATTTATTGTCGTCAATTTAGATGAAATATGTGTGTTCTCCACCAGTATAGACGCACACGTTAAGCATCTTCGAATTCGTTTTGAGATTCTTCGCAGTTAAAAGTTATTCTGTCATCAGTCAAAATAATGTCATTTTGGCCAGTCGGAAGTGAAGTTTCTTGGACATATAATTTCGGCTAAAGGACTTACCGTGGACACTCGCAATACAGAAGCCATTGCAAAGTGGCCGATTTCTACCAACCGGAAACAACTTTTAAGTTTCTTGGGTTTGGCTGGTTGTTATCGTCGTTTATCATTGACTATTATCAGCGATCGAGATTCTAAGTTCGTCTCAAAGTTTTGGTCATCTCTTGTTAAGTTGATTAGAATTCGTCTACACATGACAACTTCTTATCGTGCGCAAGCTGACCGACAAACAGAACGACAGAATTTAATCTTAGAAGATGCTATACGCTGTATGATTTGCGTATCATGGACGTGATTGTTCTGACCATCTCGGGACAATTCAGTATGCTCATGCTGCTCTACGCTGTATGATTTCGTATCATGGACGTGATTGGTCTGACCATCTCGGGACAATTCAGTATACTCACGCTACTCTCGTCAGTGCATCAACTGGCATGTCACCTTTCGAAATTGAAACTGGTCGTTATGAATGCTGTAGGCGGGCACGTCGTAATGCGGCCACGCTCTACTTAAGCACACACCCTAGCACAGCGAGGAAGCGGTTTGCACCTGCTTCTCTTGCGTGCAGTGAGGTAGTTGTGGTGGGCGCGCAAGCGACCTCACCCAACACTAAGAACTCTGGTAAAGTGACGTCACGGGAGCGGTAATCCGTCTCCTCGTGCGCACTTACCAAGTAGGTAGTAATTTTCAGACTGATTTATATTTAATAGAATTAAATACAAATACCTATTTTTACCAATTAAAATGTTATCTCTATAGATATTGTATTGGGGTGTATCGTTACATGAAATTATTACTAAAAGGTTGTTAATTAATATTATCTAAAAGGTAGATAATATTTGGAGGAAATTACTTTTTATAGTAATTTCCTGAATTCTTATCCATAAATAGGTATAGACCATTATGTCTATTTATTCCGCAGACTAGTCAGCTGTAGAAGTAATCAAAGAGAGTTACGAGATAAGATAGATAAGAATTCATTTACATGTTTAGTACTAGTTTATAGTTAAGACAACATTTACAAAGATAGATTAACAAGACACTTAACTATATTAATACAGTTTTCATTTTACACTCTTAAGCTAACTTGCCTTAAGAGAAGTCTTCCTCTAGACGTACAGTGTACGTCACCTAACGAGAGGCACCACTCACATCTGAAGCAGTGTGAAGTGGACTTGTACTGAAACAGTACAAGTCGCAGTGCCCCGTTACACCTGGTAGCACTTTGTAGTCCGTCCAAGGACCACACTTCCCACATTTAACGTGGATATGTTAGATGGTAGTGGGAATACGCATCACGTTTCCCCTGAAAGCTACTCCTTTCTAAGTGATATAGAAAGGAGTGCGGTTGAACGATTGAGTTCATCCGTAGGAAACGATGCAATCCTGGCATTACTGTCCAACTTAGACAGAGATGCCCTCCATTCAACCGTCGCCAAGTTCATACAACATGAACTTGACGAGATGAAGGAAAAAGTAGCCTTGCTGAATCAGCAAGGCTCTCAACAGGCGGAACTGTTGAGATTACAACAGGTACAGACCCCTGTACCTGGGATGACGCAAACGCGTCGTCCGGAAGCCTTAAAGATTGGTATCTCTAAGTATAGGAGAGTTCAAGAAGACTCCCTCTTAGGATGGTTTGTCGAGTTGGACGATGCCATAAGGGCTAGTCACTTCGTCGACGACCAAATGTTCAAGTCGCATTTGCTCAGTCAAATTTGGCAGGTCGTGCCAAAACTTGGGCACTAGGCCTTAAGTTGCGCGACTTATATGTGTTTGGATCGCTAGAGGCTTTTAAAGCACGGGCCAAACAGGCGTTTGAACAGCCTAGGGCTGAGTTCAAAGCTCGACCAGAGCTTCTGAAACTCAAGCAATGCAAGCGTGATGTTCACGCTTATGCCCAGCGCATACGACTCTTAGCGAGTTGTATCACGAACAATCCAGTTCATGAACACACGTTGATTATGGTGTTCATGCAAGGTCTTACGGATGGTTCCGTAAAGGCCCAACAGTTCCGCTTGGAACTGGATACGCTTGAAGAAGCAATATACGTTGCGGAACAGGAGGACTTCAGCTTGAGACAGGCTCAAGCTAATTCGTCATCATATCGTCCTCCAAGATGACACGAACTGGGAGGTTCAGAAGCTATGGACCTCTCTTATGTCGAAAGCGAGAAATCTCGTTTTTCGAACAGTAAGCGATTGCCGAAATGCAATCGCTGTCAGAAGTTAGGACACTACGCTCATGAGTGTAGTGCTCCACGCCCAGTACCGAGAGGTACTGAACGTAATAATGGACGGAATGCCAAAAAGGGCAACGGTCGCGGGTCCGACGTTGTTGCGAAATCGCAACAGCGAGGCGGACCGCCAAAAAAACTGTCGGGGCCAGTAGGGGCTCAACGCCCTACTGATCCAGCAACCTCAAGAGAATTCGCAAATCTCTTGACGAAAGTTGCTCCAGACACACAATCATTATGATTCTCTGCACCAGGTAATGAGGTGATGAGGTATCCCACCAAGTGACAAATGATTTGTCACTTAGAGCCCTAGTGGACTGTGGAGCGTCGGATAACTTTATTCGTCGCCAGTCGCTAGAGGGTCGTAGGCTCAAATATGTTGAGCGCGGCATCCCTCCAACGAGGATGACGGTGCGTCTAACGACAGGCGCATTGATACCAGTAATGAAACGCATAGTGAAATTTCACTACACGTTAAAGGATTTACAGTACGATGATGATTTCATCTCTTCCCACGTTCTAAACACGAAGCTGGAAAGCAAACAATATGCGGATTACTACATCTTCAAGAATTTATTGCTAGCGTCTTCAGTCCTTAATATTTACGCTGTTTACACCATGGCCACGACTAAATCTAAATCATAACAATGACAAAAATCAATAAATATACGCATTTCATGTGTAACGGGCTAGAGTTGCCCTAATGTTACACAGTCCCCATTAAGTACATTTGGTACTTAAGGGGATGGTCAATTACTAAATAATAGTAATTAGACCCAACACTCGGGTGTGGTGCACATTTGTGACCAACCCTTGTGGATGTGATGCACATGGGTGCATTCACATTAGGAGGGATGACGCCCAGCGTCATCCATGATGACGGCTAGCGTCATCAGTTACGCGAGGTATCTATAAAGATACGCTCGCAATACATATTAAATGATATCTATAGAGATATCATTTTAATTGGTAAAAATAGGTATTTGTATTTAATTCTATTAAATATAAATCAGTCTGAAATTTACTACCTACTTGGTAAGTGCGCACGAGGAGACGGATTACCGCTCCCGTGACGTCACTTCACCAGAGTTCTTAGTGTGTTGGGTGAGGTCGCTTGCGCGCCCACCACAACTACCTCACTGCACGCAAGAGAAGCAGGTGCAAACCGCTTCCTCGCTGTGCTAGGGTGTGTGCTAAGTAGAACGTGGCCGCATTGCGACGTGCCCGTCTACAGGTCCTGTTTACACTAACCTTCCAGAGGTTCAACAGAGCCTAGGTCTTCCCCCAGATATAGCTACTTAAAATGTGTCATTCAAGCAACGTTAGTCACACGGATTATTATTAGCCTCTAAGTTTGCGATTTAATTTGTTATGTTGGAACCAAAGCAATTTTTGAGAGACAATGAGAAGTCTTGCACAAATTGTTTAATATTATAGGCGTAGAAGCATCCCGACCTTAGAAGGAGCAGAAAATTTGCTTAAAATGATGCGATTATAAGATATAAAAATGATGTCGAGTATCATATTCAAGATAAGCGCCAGCATTGCTTGCTATACCCGAAGCCTGTATCACGGTGTTAGCCATTGTCGATGAACGCAGACTTTCAACTATCGCGAGAAGCATGGCAATTTCATCAAGGTTAAGGCCTTAGTGTGACCTCCACGATTACTTTCTTAGAAGTCGCAAAAATTTTCGTGCGACGCTGCCAACGACTATGCTTTACAACCCTGCAAGTTTTATCCTTTGGGACATGAAGGTGGCACTAATATCGATCGCGGCTTACAAAATGTGGTCCCCGTTTTTTTTCTTCCCAGAGAAGGTAGCTTAAAGCTAGCATCTTACGTGAGTTGAACACGCAAATATTGGCCGTTTCTCTTGACCTCCTCAAGCAAATGTAAAATGCTCTTAGTTGCGTAATTGGCTTTTATCTGGGCTCGGCCTCGTCATATTTATTTGGCGCAAGGCTTATAATTTTAATAAATTGTGCATACGGAGAAGTTTTTTAAGTTTTGAAGAGTTAACAGGGTCAATACTGAGCCGACGGGAGGGTTATGAGCGTTTCTAGCTACGAGACTTTAATAGCCGCCGGTTTCCTTCGCGGAATAAGCTACAACGACCTTAAAACAACATTAATTGACTCGCTATGCAGCAATAATTCTATCAGATAATTCGTCTAGATTGTTGCAGCCTTTTTTGTATTCTAGCTACCATTTTCAATATGGTGGTCGTACAAAAAGGAATCGTTATTCAGCCCAACTTTCTTTCTTCAGCCCTCCCACCTATCATATTTATGACGTCTGATTCGTCAGAATAAAACATGCAAAGAAGTTATTAAATTAACATCACATTAAATTGTGATAAACTTTAGATTTTACATTTTTCTTACTTTTAATCTAAATATAATAATTGTTGCAGATGCTGTTGGTGCTGTTGGTGCTGTTGGTGTTGTTAGTGCTGTTGATGCTGCTGATGCTGCTGATACTACTGGTGCTTATTGACGACAGGTTCTCGATTTCGGCCTTCCGACATCTTCTCGCATTCGGCCTTCCGAAATCTTCGACACTAAACACGAGCAGAAAAAGCAACATGCTCAAACGGTATATAATTCACTGTGTTGAACCCCTAGGCATGCCACGTGTCCGCACCTGTACAGGATCACGAGTATCTGTCCCTGGATTTGCTTGGACGTAGTCAAGCAGCACACGTTTGCGATGATTGGAGACATTCTCGGTCATCCGCAATTCTCTTTAGTGTTGCCGTAATTTTAATTGGCACAGTATCATCATCCATATGCACTATATCAGCCATGCTGATCAAAATCGTGAATATACAGTGGTATCACTTGATGGTGAAAAGCATGGGTGCAAAGATAGCCCATTGTGGATGCCAATAAGGCTAAACCAAAATGCAATCAGTTGCAGTCAATTTTGATCGCCGTCTATCTTTCAAGTGTTCAAACCTTAACAATCTTGACTATCATCAAGGCGCCACTGGTACTGCCGATGAGCTCTGCGCAGACCGGCTACTAAAATCTTTCCGAATACCTCTATAATTTATGGGACCAAGCTGCATAATGACTATGGCCCGCTGCTTTGCATTTTTTGCACAATGACAGCAAGCTGACCTTCGCAGGCGAGGCAAATCGCCGACTATACTGATTGTAGATCACCTGTAATGAACATTTTTTTAAGACACGAGGAAAGTGTGTCTTGTGCTAAGGCACAAGTAAAGTCGCCAACGTTAGCAGCCATGAAGGTCTATCTCGTGACGAGCTCGTTGGCCGCCAAAATAAAGGACAGCTACAGTCAGGACGAACTTTGTCGCCTGCTGTTGAATTACTTCGGTGGACGAAAGGTCTCTCTTCCGTCGCACTTAGCCAATGAGAACGTCCTGCTTTATCTCACTTTAATGTTTAATGATTTATATTAGATACGACGCCTAGTTCGGGTAGTCAGTAAATTGACAGTTTCCAGCAAAACCAGCAAACAATTCAACACAAAAACCTGTTGAAACAGAAATCCATTTTATTTAGCAGCATGGCGCTCTCTAGCCGCGATGGTATTACATGCCCATAGTGGTGTTAAAAGCGCAGGAAAGCAGCAACAAATCGCATCTTGTACACCAGCCAAGTCACCTCAAGGTACTCTCGAAGCTGAAGGGAATGCAACATGTATTTTTAGAAGTTGGTCTCAAAATCTGCAATGGTTGTGACAGCAACAAGTTTCTTCTAAGCTTCATTATATTTTATTTGCCAGGCTTTTAACGTTTGAAATGCTGTCCTTTGCTTGAAAAAAATGCTTTTGCTGATATCCTAGTGGCAAAGCAAGTAAGATGCATCAGGAAAGGTTTTGTAAAAGCGCGCTATGATAGCTTTGCAAAAACAACTAGTGCTGAGGCTAGAAGACACACGTTTACGATTTGCCACACGTATCACTGAGGCGTTTAAGTGGGGGCAAGCAAGAATTTTTACTTCTTCAAATTACCTATTGCCTACCTCTTTTTGTGCATTTGACAACAACAGCATAGTGCATTAGCATCAATTGCTGCCTTTGCTTGTTCCAGAAAGTGTAGAACTGCTGGGTGGTGCTCATTGCAGGTTTTCAGCGATAAAAGTGTTGAGAAAAGTTCAAAATGACTCAATGTTAGCGTCGAAAGTTGTGGTATATTTTCATATAAAGGTATAAGTATATTAGATAGATATTCAGAATTATTTTTATACTATAGAAAAAAACATTTTTTTCTTATTTTTAAAATATATGTCTAAAATGAGTGCCCACGTAATGGAAAAGCTGTGGTTAAAAAAAATTCTCCGACCAATTAAAAGCCACGACTTTCGATCAATATATTAATAAATGATCGGTGGGAGCTGATTAAAGAAAATGTGCAGGCTGAATAAAAATTCCCTAATAAATCATGAAACAAATTATATATCTTTACGCCCATTGAAACATTCCGAAATCGCTTTTGCAAAAGAATGTATGCAACCGTGAATAGACGAATGCTTTGGGTGTGCCACGCACTTTTGTGTTTGAGTATGGAGAAAGGTTTACGTTGTAACGGGGTGTATCGTTACATGAAATTAACACTTAAATGTTGTTAATTAATATATTATTCAAAAGGTAGATAATATTTGGAGGATATTACTTTATATAGTAATGTTCAGAATTCTTATCCATAAATAGGTATAGACAATTATATCTATTTATTCCGCAGACTAATCAGCTGTAGAGGTAATCAAAGAGAGTTACAGATAAGATAAAGATAAGAATTTAAATACATGTTTAGTATTAGATTATAATTAAGTTAGCATTTACAAGATAGAAAGAGACACTTAATTATACTAATACAGTTTTCATTTTACCCTCTTTAAGCTAGTTACCTTAAAGAGAAGTCTTCCTCTGCATGTACTAGTGTACGTAAAATAACGTAAGGCACCAATCGCAACTGAAGCAGTGCGAAGTGCGGAGTGGACTTGTACTGAAGCAGTACAAGTCGTAGTGCCCCGTTACACTTGGTAGCACTTTGTAGTCGGTCCAAGGACCACATTTTCCACATTTAACATGGACATGTTAGATGGTAGTGGGAATACGCATCACGTTTCCCCTGAAAGCTACTCCTTTCTAAGTGATATAGAAAGGAGTGCGGTTGAACGAATGAGTTCATCCGTAGGAAACGATGCAATCCTGGCATTACTGTCCAACTTAGACAGAGATGCCCTCCATTCAACCGTCGCCAAGTTCATACAACATGAACTTGACGAGATGAAGGAAAAAGTAGCCTTGCTGAATCAGCAAGGCTCTCAACAGGCGGAACTGGTGAGGTTACAACAGGTACAGCCCCTGTACCTGAATTGACTCAAACGCGTCGTCCCGAAACTTTAAAGATTGACATATCTAAGTATAGGGGAGTCGAAGAAGACTTCCTCTTGAGATGGTTTGTCGTATTGGACGATGCCATAAGGGCACGTCACATCATCGACGAGCAAATGCAAGTCGCATTCGCTCAATCAAATTTGGCAGGTCGTGCCAAAACTTGGGCATTGGGCTTTAAGTTGCGCGACCCAAACGTCTTTTCGTCGCTAGAGGCTTTTAAAGCCCGGCTCAAACAGACG
>NW_027152062.1:730986-736269 GCF_004359215.1 Bremia lactucae | reverse complement strand
AGCCCTGCCACCTCCCGATGATGTTCGGAGAGGTGGGGAAAATGAGCCCAATCAATATTGAGGCTCATCCTCACGTACACACGCAGAGATGCGGGTCGTGGGAAGGATTTCAAGTGCTACCAAGTGTAGGCGGGCACGTCGTAATGCGGCCACGCTCTACTTAGACACACACCCTAGCACAGCGAGGAAGCGGTTAAACCTGCTTCTCTTGCGTGCAGTGAGGTAGTTGTGGTGGGCGCGCAAGCGACCTCACCCAACACACTAAGTACTGTGATTAAGAGTCGTCACGGGAGCGGTAATTTGGCTCCATCGTGCGCACTTATCAAGTAGGAAGTAGTTTTCAGACTGAATTATATTTATTCGTATGAAAAATATAACCATTTTTACCAATCAAGATGTCATTTCTATAGATAACACTTAATATGTATTGCAAGCGTATCTTTCTAGATACCTCGCGTAACGGATGACGCTAGGCGTCATCCCTCCTAATGTGAATGCACGCATGTGCATCACATACACAAGGATTGGTCACAAATGTGCACCACACCCGAGTGTTGGGTCTAATTACTGTAACTTAGTAATTGAGCATCCCCTTAAATACATCAAGTGTACTTAACGGGGACTGTGCAACTTTAGGGCAACTTTAGCCCGTTGCAGGACGCATGCATACGATGTACTCTGAGCCAGTCATCAGGGCCAGAGTTGTATTGTCAAATGATCCAAAAATTGGCCACTCAAAATCTGGGTTTGCTGGTTTTAAGTGTCATGCACTGTCGCTATCGCTAGTCAAATATGCGAACGATATTTACAGGGTATTTTATTCTATACTTTCTTTTATTTGAATCAATTAAAGCTTCACCGCATCGCAAAATAGACAGTTGTGAATCCATAACAGTGCAACGTTTGAGTCGTAAGCTTTCTTCGAGCACCGTATCTTCTGCAACTTTGATAATTGATGTTGACCATTGCATTATCACCACACAAATAATTTTAAGCAATGGTAGCTGGTGAGATAAAGCGGATGCTGCGTGGCGTGGCGGCAATTAGCATCTCTGCTCCGCACACAGCTTTGGCCCGCACCACATGCACACATACAATCCCCGCGAACTTATCGCTTGCCAAAGAGAAATTTGTGCCTCCGCCACGCGTAATTACGGCTACACAGGAAGTGAAAAAGACTGCCTCAGGTGACATTGAGTTAAAGCTCCTGTCACTTAATAATGATGCACAAGCCGTGGGTACCGTCATCATGAACGGTGGCGTGTTTGGAGCTCCTGACCGTGTGGACATCCTGCAGCGCGTGGTGCGGTGGCAGTTGGCGTGCCGACGCGCTGGCACAAATAAGACTAAGACACGCTCTGAAGTGAGCAGCTCGACGCGTAAGCCTTGGAAGCAGAAAGGCTCTGGCCGTGCCCGGGTAGGTGATATCCGAGCACCGCAGTGGCGTGGTGGTTATCGCGTGCACGGCCCCGTGTTACGTGACTTCTCGTACAATTTGCCAAAGAAGGTGCGCGCCATGGGCCTGCGTGTGGCTCTTTCTACAAAGCTTCGTGAAGGAAAGTTGGCTGTTGTGGATTCACTTTCTATTGATGTATGTTGCAATGCAAGAATGGTTAATTCATCATTAGTCTCACGAAGGTATTACTGCTTGTAGGTCACGAAAACAAAAGATATGAAGAAATTGCTAAGCAGTCGCGGATGGAATCACGCGCTTTTTGTGGGTGGTAAGGATGTGGAGTCAAGCTTCGTGATGGCCACCCGTAATATTCCATATGTAGACACCATTCCGCAAAACAAGATCAATGTCTATTCTATTCTGCAGAAAGATCTGCTCATCATCACGAAGGACGCTGTCAATTATCTTGAAGAGAGACTTCACATCGAGTAGACATATTGCAAGGTGGGCGGCAGGAAGCAAATTTGAACATAAGGGGGTTTGTGATTTTGATGCGGATACCGCTGCGCCGACGGCGACAGGTTTTCTGAAAGGAGTATTTCTTCTACGCATTTAAACATAATACCGATGAAGGAATATGTTTGGCGCTTCGCCGTAGCACGTGCACGGTTAACAAGTGATGTCTCACCCCATCTTTTGCTGCCAACTCGAAAGCATTAGCAAGAAAGTCTGCTCAAGAACTCTTTAGACATTTTGAGCTCAACTGCCAGTGCCTCGCGTTGCTTGTCCATTGCTACTTCTAGTTCGTTTCGCTTTGCCTTGTAATGAAGACTATTGGCTATCACCTTCATCAGCGTTTTCTTAATCACTCGGCTTTCGCGCTTACATGTAGCTAGGTCGTTTGCGTATAGTTCAGCTCCAGGCTCAAGCTCTCCAACGGCCATTCGCTCAAGGTGCCACCCGTTAAGTCCATTTAAACGATCAGTGGGGATGCTGACCACCAAGATCTCTCGAAAATTATCGACATTACGGCGCTTCTAATTGAAATCATCCTTATGAACATTAAGGGATGAATTTTCCATAAATGTGCACGTACATCGTAGACATCAGCAAGATCTGCCCATTTACCGTCAAAGTTCTTGCTTGTGTAAAGGTCGCACAAATCGCAGATGGTGACTGCGGCAGTGGGACTTGATGTCGCGCTATTCTTTTTGCGTAGCATTAATTCACAAATGGGAATCGTTATAATCGAAGAGCAAGTCCATACGGCTATAAGAGCTTTGGTCTGCACATGGTGCTCTTATGTACAAGTGGCACTTGCGTATGATTTAAAAACGTCCTGGATATTTGTTAGACGACTCTTTTACACTAATTAAAGTGCAGTCAAACGCCTCTGTCATTTTAAAGGTTGTTTATTAATATATTTTCTAAGAGGTAAATAATTTTTGGAGAATATTACTTTATATGGTAATATTCTAAAAGCTTATCCATTAGTAGATATAGGCCATTATATCTACTTGCTCCCGCGGTCCAGTCAGCACTGGACGTGCGCAACGAGAGAGACAGATAAGACTTTATTGCATGTTTTGTAGAAGTGTAAATAGATAGATTAACTATTAACCCTCTTCGAAGCAAGTGTTTTAAAGAGTCTTCTCTGCACGTAATAGTGTACGTGAAGTGACGTGAGGCAACACTCGCAACTGAAGCAGTGCGAAGTGGACTTGTACTGAAGCAGTACAAGTCGGCAGTGCCCCATTACACCTGGTAGCACTTTGTAGCCCGTCCAAAGACCATCGTTCTATCATCTTAAATGGACATGTTAGATGATATTGGAAATACGCATCACGTTTCGCGTGATAGCTACTCCTTTTCTAAGTGACATAGAAAGGAGTGCGGTCGATCGAATGAGTTCGGCCGAAGCAAAATATGCCATCTTGGCCATCAGGTCCGGTTTGAACAGAGATGCCCACCATTCATCCATCGCCAAGTTCATACAACATGAACTTGACGAGGGAAAGGAGAAAGTAGCCTTGCTTAATCAGCAAGGCTCTCAACAGGCAGAATTGTTGAGGTAACATACAACAGGTACAGACCCCTGTACATGTAATGACGCACGCGCGTCGTCCCGATCCCTTAAAGATTGACATCTTTAAGTATAAGGGAGTCGAAGAAGACTCTTTCTTAAGGTGGTTCGTCGAGTTGGACGATACCATAAGGGCTCGTCACATGTCCGAGGCACAAGGCCATGCTGCGGCGAAGTCCGTCACTCAGACTCAGGATGAGCTGAGGCATGAGCAGGCTCGGAGCGAGGCTCTCAACAGGACTGTTGAGATGCTCTCTGCCCGGCCGCATCAGCCGAGGCCCATTCGGATGGACCCGCCCAAGTTCGATGGAACTGCGGCGCACACGATTGTCCACTGGCTTTTAGCCGTGGAGCAATGCGGTGCCGCCCAGCTCATCGAGGACGACAGCCGGATGGTGTCGTACGCCATGTCGCATCTGCGCGGTAAGGCCTCAGAGTGGGCTTACTCGGCGCTTATGGCGGACAGAAAGGCGTTCCCTACATGGGCGATCTTTAAGGAAAAGATTCGCGCCATGTACCAGCCGCCGAACATCGAAGTGTTGCTTCAGGCACACTTCTTTGGAGCGCGACGGGCAAAGCGATCTCTGCAAGAGTATGTGCAAGAGATGCGCTCGCTGTCGGCGTCCATTACCGTAGGTCCGATTTCGGAGCACATTAAGGTGCCCACGTTTATGAACGGACTACGGCATGGCCCATCGCCACAGGCCCTTTTCAGAAAGGTGCCGTCGACGATTGAAAAGGCAATCCAAATTGCCTTGGTTAAGGAGCAATCCTACAACAGTGCCTCGGTAACAGCTTGGTATAAGCCGTCGGCCGAGAGGTCAGATGCCACTCCCATGGAGTTGGGCAATGCAGAAGTGGTATGTTTTATAAGCGGCAAGCGCGGCCATATGATGGCTCGCTGCTGTGCCAGGGTCCCTGGTGGGGTGAAGACGCCCAGCAAGACGACTCTCTACCCAAAGGGCGATGGCAAGAACCAGCGTGCGAGACGCATGAGTTCTGCATCGACCACTGAGCGGTCGGGAAATGCAGGAGCGCAGTAGGGGCGGGATGCCCTACTGACGCGGACTCTGAAGCTACCCCTAAGTTCAGAGTTGTCGAACAAATGGGTAGCATAGTCCCTGAGGTCTCGAAATTTCGGACCTCAACCCTGCTGGTCTATAGCGCTCATGTAAGAGGCTATGACCAGGTGATGACCCTCCTAGTGGATTCGGGTGCATCACAAAATTTTGTGAAACTCGCGGCTCTAAGAAAGAGACCGGCGATGTTTGAGTCGCTTTGCCAGGATGGCAAGCGAGAAGAGGCGACCGTTCGTTTAGCGAACGGCGCGCTCGTTAAGTCTGAGGGAGTTCAGGTAGAACTCGCCTTCAGCTTTAGTGACTTCTCTTGTAAAGAGAAGTTCACAGTGCTAGGAATGGAGAGTCCGTATGACCTCATCCTAGGCATGCCATGGTTGGCAAAGTACCAACCATGGATAGACTGGCGTACACGCACAGTTGCGAACTCTACGCAGGACACCGGAAAGGATGTGCTCCTGCGAGAGGCCTATGCAACTGATGTCGTGTCGAACACAGTTGAGGGTGCGTTGACGGGATGTCAAACGTCACCAATTCCTACCCAGCTCGTGGAGACTGAGGTAGTGAATAGGACGATGACAAGTAGTCATGCGTCCGAATGTCCTGCACAGAGCCGAGAGCCTGTGGCAGTAGACGGCGAGCTGACAAGAAGTCATGCGTCGCATAAACCGGCACAGTGCCAAGAGCCTGGTGCGGTTGGAAGGGGTGCGTTAGCCAGGAGTGCAACG
>NW_027152062.1:713511-727006 GCF_004359215.1 Bremia lactucae | reverse complement strand
GAGACCGATGGTGACGCCGACTGTGAGTCGAGCGTCGTTCGGGTGAGGAGGACGGTGAAGGCGAAAAGCTATCCGACCGACTCCTCCCTTCACGAACAGGACTTGGAGAGCGAAGGACATCACGCGAGTAGCGCGGATCCCTCAGCAATATCCGTTCAAAGAAGTCCAAGCGAGTCTTCAGGCGTTCATAACCCTGACGAGCCTTCACTCGGACATCAACGAGATCCGAGGTCAGTCGCAAGACTTGACCCTCGAGATCTGCAATACGTCGTTCAGTAGCGCTTAACGCATGCCACTGAAAGGACGAAGATAAGGCAGCCGCGAGATCGCCACTCCTATCGGGCGCCACCTGCACTGATGGATGCGGGCGGGAATCAACGCTTCCTTGTTGGAAGGTTGCTTGCCCACCGCTCCGTGAGGCAAAGGTATCAGATCCTCGTCCAATGGAAAGGTTACCCGAAGAGTTTTTACTCTTGGGAACCGATCGATATCCTACGTATTGATGTGCCCCGCTTGGTAACTGCCTATGAAAAGGAGCACCAGATGAGGCCTCTTCGCTAGTCTCAAGTGGACTAGCAAAAGTAGCTTTGTGAGAAGAAACGGGGGGTACAGTACCGCCCATGATTTCTTTCACACGCAAGAGGGCGAAATTAATTCGCTGCGACCGCTGTTTTTTTTTCATCGCATCGGAATGCGGATGAATGCGGCGCAGGAATTCCGCCTCGTATTGGTCGAGCGTTTCATTTGAACGCAACACGACCGGGATCGGGAAAATACGCCCAAGCGATTTTCCCTGAGCCCTCCATGATTGAAAGACGCCATAATAATTATGTGCGTCTACAAGAGCGCGCTCTAGGAGCGACGCTCTTGGCCCGTCTAAACGAGGCCATTTAGATGGAGGGGGCATCTTTGGAATGCCACCCGTCACATAGCCACGTTCTAAACGACTGGCTTGTGACACCGACTGAGCACGTTCGCGTGTCGTCGGCGGAGCTTTAGGCTCCGAATCCTCTATGTCAGAACCATATGGATTATGGTCTGAGCATAAGGCGTTGTGGCTATACCCAACGGAGAAGCGGCTCCGCCTTTATGGGTAGCGCTCTCATTACCTGTCGCTGCGCTTTCTAGCGCAGACGACGAGACAGCATTCGTAAATGTTGCTGTCTCCATGTTGTGAGCCATGAGAGAAGTTTGGATGGGCAATAATGCGCCATTATCCTTCCTCATGAGCTCGTTGTCCGCATCACTACTATGAAGTGACGGCAACGGTGTCGACTCATTGTAGTCGACAATGAGCGACGGATCAACATCCTCACTATTAAAGTGGGATGGATCCTTTAGCCCTGTTAACGCGACAGCAGCAGTAGCTGTCGGCGTTTCAACTAAGGCATTAGACGCGGCCGGCGAATTAACGCGGCGCTTGCGCTTAGTGTGAGGTTGAGTGGGCGTCTTCGCAGACGACCTACCAACGTGGCCCCTTTTAGGTGGCATCTTTGGCGCCGTGTATGGAAACACGTGCGCTAGAGCGATTGAGTGAACTAGCGGCGCGTAAAGCTGCTCGCAGTTCCTCTCTCCTCTTTGACGAATTTAAAAATGTAAATTCGTTCTTAAAGGGGGGGTGGTGTAACGGGCTAAAGTTGCCCTAATGTTACACAATTCCCGTTAAGTACACTTGGTGTACTTAAGGGGATAGTCAATTACTAAATAATAGTAATTAGACCCAACACTCGGGTGTGGTGCACATTTGTGACCAACCCTTGTATGTGATGAACATGGGTGCATTCACATTAAAAAAGATGACGCCCAGCGTCATCCGTTACGCGATGTATCTAGAAAGATACGCTCGCAATACATAGTAAGTGTTATCTATAGAGATGACATTTTAATTGATAAAAATGGTATATATATTTAATACGATTAAATATAAATCAGTCTGAAAACTACTTCTTACTTGATAAGTGCGCACGAGGAGCCGAATTACCGCTCCCGTGACGACTCTTAATCAAAGCACTTAGTGTGTTGGGTGAGGTCGCTTACGCGCCCACCACAACTATCTCGCTGTGCTAGGGTGTGTGTCTAAGTAGAGCGTGGCCGCATTCCGATGTGCCCGCCCACAACATGTGTACTTTTAGCCATTTCCAAGGTGACGACCGGAGGAATGGACTTATCATATCCCTGCAGATAATTGCGCAAGGAAAGTCTAGGAAGCTCTTTTGATTCCTAAAGCTGCTATCAGTAATAGTAGGGATGATAATACACGTTTTTTTGTAATCACCATTCTCGCTGTGAGTCTCCAAGGCTTAGTAAATAAATTATTACACGGAGCGATTGCAAAAAGACATGCTAGCTTCACCGATGAGCTGCTAAAAATTCTATTTAATGATTTTACAATTGCTGCAGTGGTCACGGATGAGAAATTCCACGCTGGGTCGCGACACGACATCTCTGTGCTATTAGACATCAATATCACAAAATGTTGTGAAGCTCTGGCGAGCGCAGAGGACATATAATAGATACCAAGCTGACTTAAAAAACTATAGCGTAGGAGACATAAGCAAGCTCTACCGAAATTTCGGTTTGGAACTAAAAAGAGATATAGGTAAACTCTTTCAAAGCTTCACGTGCTCGTAGATCTTTCGTCGCTCCTTCTATATTGTAGGCGAATACGTCGTAATGCGGCCACCCTCTACTTAGACACACACCATAGCACAGCGAGGAAGCGGTTTAACCTGCTTCTCTTGCGTGCAGTGAGGTAGTTGTGGTGGACGCGTTAGCGACCTCACCCAACACACTAATTGTGATTAAGAGTCGTCAGGGGAGCGGTAATCCGGCTCCTCGTGCGCACTTATCAAGTAGGAAGTAGTTTTCAGACTGATTTATATTTAATCGTATTAAATATAAATATTATTTTTATCAATCAAAAATGTCATCTCTATAGATAACACTTAATATGTGTTGCGAGCGTATATTTCTAGATACCTCGCGTAACGAATGACGCTAGCCGTCATCACGGATGGCGCTAGGCGGCATCCCTCCTAATGTGAATGCACCTATGTGCCTCACATACTCACGCGTTGGTCACAAATGTGTACCACACCCGAGTGCTGGGTCTTATTACTTTATTTAAGTAATTGACCATCCCCTTCAGTACACCAAGTGTACTTAACGGGGACCTTGTAACATTAGGTCAACTTTAGCCCGTTTCAGAATGGAAGTCCATGGTAAATGCGCCCACCGAGCGAGACTTCGACATTGCAGTGATGACCCTATTTACATCAAGCTCATGCCCGCGCGCTGCACATGCGTACATCGAGGAGACCTGGCTTCCGTGGAAAATGCGTCTTGTTAAAGCTTGGGTAAAGTGCATTAACCACTACGGCTACACTACAACCCAACGGGCAGATATGCTCATCTTGGCATGAAGCGTTGGATGCAGTCGGCTGTTGATGATCTCTTAACAATTTATTCGCTCATCAACCAATGCTCCTCACATCGACTAAATGAGATTCAAAAAGTCATATCAGAGGTTAACACCTGCGTATTGAACACGCACGGTGCAACATTGTGGTCAGCTGTGGTAAAAAAGTACGTGACTTGTTTATGAAAAGCGTTCCACATCAGAGAGTTTTGCACTAAACATTTCTTTCTTGTTCTGCATGGCACTTCGATATGCCTCGGCTACCATGACAGATCTCGCACCACGCGTTAAAGCTGGCGTACGAGCAATCTTTACAACGGTTCGGTCGCGTAATCGGCACTTGCGATGGTAGCAATTGCTTTAAATACAAGATTTGTAGCATGGGCTACTATTGCGTCCATCGCTTCCTTCTCCCAGCGCCGTTGGAAATTGAGGACTTCCATTGCCATTGGCGGCTTGAGAAGCCTGCAGAGGCAATTGTAGTGGAAATTGAGGACTTCCATTGCCATTGGCGGCTTGAGAAGCCTGCAGAGGCACTTGTCGAGGTGTCCAACCAAAACGATGCTCAACGCCCAATTTTTACCATATTGTCACACGCTTGGCTAATTTATACGAACAGGTACATAGGCAACGGCACCAACTTTTATGATTATATAGCACGACTAACGCATATATACAAACAGGCACCGCCGCGTCTACAGAGAATCATGGATAATATATCGATGCAAGCGCGACCGCGGACACGGTCTTAGATCCAGTCCTTCTGCGCAATCGTGGCCGCCCTGTGGGGCCAAGGAAAATCGCACGTCCTGATAATACAGAGCGCCTTGATCTATCTCTTCACGAGCATACCACGATCAGGCAAGCGGTTATTAACAATCAAGCCGACGCCGCTCAGACTATAAATGATGCTAACGGAGATTCCCGGAGACGTGCGCTGCCAACTTGCCGTCGCTGTAATCAAGTTAGATACAGGCGAAATAGTAGAAATTTTCCTCTTCGATCATAAATCCTCAACCAACTTGATTGTACGCGGCCGATTATAAGTCTTCTTCCAACAGTACATAGATATTTAACGCATATGGTGGACATCTATATACCGATATTGTTCGAGAAGACCTCACGCATTCGAAGTGAATGAAGCTGAAGCATGGGTACAGTGCCCTACCAGACGTAATGGAATGATGCCAAATTTAATTAGTAGTCACATGCAGAACCGTCTTTTTTGAACCCAGCATCACTCCATCAATACTCGTAAGATGAAATGCTTTCGAAATTGGCGGCAGAAAATATTTGATAATTCAGTTAGCTGCTAAATGGCCTGTGGAATGATGTGTTGAGGTTTAAAAGCAAATGAAGTAAGTTTTAGAGCTATTTACTAATCGATTAGGTGAAAATCAACCTCCACACATCTTTCCACAGGCTTTTAGCAGTTAACTGAATTATCAAAGTATTTTCTGCCGCAAATTTCGAAAGCATTTTATCCTAACTCTGAACAGAATTAACGAGTGTTGATGGAGTGATGGTGGATTTAAAAAAGGCGGTTCTGTATGTGACTACTAATTAAATCTGACATCGTTCCATTACTTCTGGTAAGGCACTGTACACACATGTTGTAGATTGGACGCGAGACAGTAGCCAATGGGCATGCCAGACAGTAGCCAATTGGTTGAACGTATTAATGGTCGGGTAGCAATAAAAAAGACGGATAGCAATAAAAAAAGTCGGGTGGCACAATCATTTCCCTATATTTATTAACAACTGCTAAGTGTTATTAATGTAACGATACACCCCGTTACAATATTAATATATTTAGCCTGCGCAAAAGGAAGGACTAGTTGTGACCGGGACCGTATAACCAAAATTAAATTAACTTGGTGTATTACTCCGTGCGAATCAAATATATCTCGTCGCCATTCCTTTCTATCAAATCTACTATTTCGATCAGCGTTGCTGACCATTCATTATACTATCAACGAGCTGGCCATTCGATCCTATCAACTATTTATTTGTTCCAGCCATACAAACAGTTTGCTCTGATGCGTACCAGAGCAACAACGATGGGAACGTCACTATCTGAGGGATAGTGCTGATGGACCCCAAACACAGGGACCTATAGGCTCAAAATTACCAGGGAACAAGCCCGGGAATTTCTTCAGTAAGTGCCCCTACGACTTCCCGACTGAGCAACAATGCGGTTAAAGACTCACATAAAATTGTTTGGACCACAACGGTATAAACACTAACAAAAAATTGCATATAAACATACTATTTACTACATCTACGCATGTGCCTATCAACAAAACAGATACACTATGTTTATCGTGATTGCTTAATGTTTGCACTGCGTGTGCGCTTATGGGTATATTGAGGCTAGCAACGAACTTGCTATTCTTGTCCTTCGCAAGTCCTTCGTCAGTACATCAACCACCATAACTTCCATGAATTGCTCACCAAATCAATGGCATTGTTTTTCACCTTTTAAATAAGAAGTGATACTTGAGATCGATGTGCTCGATTTTTAAGGGGTCTTTGCCAATTCGACACAACTTTGGCTATTTTTGAAGATCGTTGTGGCTCTGGTCCCAGAATGTTTCAAGTTCTTATGCAACAATTGGAGCCAGAACGACTATTGGCCTGCGTCGTAGCGACCCATGTCCTCAACCTCTGTGCTCGAAGTCGCAATCTTGGCTGCCGCTTCGACTTCCGCGAGACAACACTGACATTCAGGAGAATATGTATCCGGTTGTCGAGCGTCTTGAGTTGCATTCGTACCTGACCTTATTGTTTACACACGTCGGCACGATAAGTATCTAATAAAGCGATTAATTTCAAATTTAGGCTCAAGATTGCGCCAGCGCCCACATAATACGAAATGAATAAAGAAGTACAAATTATAATCGTTATTAATTTTGACTTAACTAATTCCAATAATACCAAATTTGGTTATATTGACGCAATAAGACATCAGTACTATTGATAGGTTAATTTATGTTTAAACTAACCCCGCCAATTGTCAGAAGACACGATTGTGCGGTGCGCAAGTAGGCGCCATAAATGGTTTGTTATTAATTTAATAAAGTCAGTAGTAGATAAAGATTGTTACGTAGAAACTTAATGTATTAATACAGTTTTGCTTCTCGGCCAAAAAAAGTGGACAACCGTTCGGAAAATGCAGTTAAGCTAAAGGTGTAACAGTGCGAACATGCAGGTAGCCGCCACGATCCTAACCGTCCCAAAAATGCAAGAGAAATAAGCCACAAGTGATGCAATTGTCCTTTCCAAGCTACCTTTGTAACGGGGCACTACGACTTGTACTGCCTCAGTACAAGTCCACTTCGCACTGCTTCAGTTGCGAGTAGTGTCTTACGTTATTTCACGTACTCTAGTACGTGCAGAGGAAGACTTCTCTTTAAGGTAACTAGCTTAAGGAGGGTAAAATGAAAACTGTATTAATATAATTAAGTGTCTCTCTTTCTATCTTGTAAATGCTAACTTAATTATAATCTTATACTAAACATGTAATTGAATTCTTATCTCTATCTTATCTGTAACTCTCTTTGGTTACCTCTACAGCTGATTAGTCTGCGAAATAAATAGATAAAATGGTCTATACCTATTTATGGATAAGAATTCTGAATATTACTATATAAAGTAATATCCTCCAAATGGGTTGCATCTGATTCGAAGAAAACTTGCATCCGATAAATTTACGGGCTCTTATTTCTCGGGCTCCTCCAAATATATGATTTCGCTATGCATCGCTTTCAGCCACAGATCCTCCTATTTGCTCGTTATCGCCTCACGGGTACGACGTTGCTTGCTCACCGTCATTGCCAGGCAGTATAGCGCCCCATATTTTTTCAACGTCGTCCAAGCTGAGCATTCCTCGTGGAACATTTTGGTTACTCCCACTCGTGGCGCACCCCACCATGCTTTTCGGGCACTAAATCCACAATTCACTCTCCCTCACAATCACTATGTAGTGTGTAAGAGTTGGCTCCTTGCCACTCATCTGTCTAATTTGAGCGTAGCGAGAGTATCCGGGGTTCCGCTGATTCAGCCGTTTATGTTATCAATTCCACCGCATAAATCGAGGGCTCCCTCGATCTGGCTCATTCCTTATGTGGTTGCTCATTGCTTATTGAAGCCATAATTAGCAAAATTTTGATTGATCCATCGCTTGCATCGAAGCCTAAACGCCTTGTGCTGCTTGGCGTATCCGAGAAGGAAGTACTTGACGCCAGACACATCGAGCGTCTTGAGCTTATCCTTCATTCAATTCGCATAGCATTAGGCAACAAGCACACGCATGCGCTCCATACGTAGCTTCCGCTTAAACACATCTCGAAAGGCATGAGTCCTTAATGGGCGAGTTTAGCGAAATGTTCCGGATGTCCGCTGTCGTCATCAGTGCCACGCACCATTAGCTTTTGACCATCCGCTGTCCTTAAAATGCGTCTTATCATCTCGACCAGGGTTCTGCTCTTTCACTCCAACATGTCATTTTGCTGCGGGTTATATGGCTTGGTAAATTCCTGCTTGATTTCTCGCCTGCTACAGATTCTTCCATGCGATTGTTTTCGGAACTTATTCCCATTTTAACCTACGTCTAATGTGGCATGGTGTCCACAGAGAGAGATCAAAGCATGCATTATATACAGTATCAATTAGCCCGCAACCGCAGCAATAGCAGATAACTAGGACCACTTGCACCGGTGTACCCTGGGCGTACCATGTGAATTTTATCAAATAATTAAACACAGCCACCACTTGCAAAAGCAGTGCGTCTAGGCAGATAATCAAATTTGGATACATAATCATAAACCTGTCGCCTTACCAGATGCAGTATTTGTCAAGCATCTTGACATATGTCAGGAGCTACAGGCTGCATCCTGCATCAAGTTCCATCTTTAGTTAATTGAATAAATATTTTTCTATTTTTCTAATGATATTGTATGGGAACTCATAAACTCACCTAATGATGACATTTGATTGGCTTAGATATGGATGGAGCGAGTTAGAAATTCCCTTCCATATAGAATCTTTGTTTTCATAGCGGCAAAACTCACCGACAAACGCGTTTCGGTTTTTCAAAAGGGTTAGTTTGAGGGCTCATAATAGAAATGTCGAAGTTAAACTTGGAATGGGCCCTCTTTAAGATACCCCGAATGCTGGTCCTGTAATGGGGCACCCTTTCCTAGTACTGATAACAGTACTAGTTTTTTTCCTACACAGATTACAGTGAAGGTGAAGCGCCTCGACTACGACGTGCAGACGAAGGTTCTAAGTAGCTAAGATGTCTTAGCTACTGAAGGTAAGTTATAAGGCTTTAGAATAGAGATGCTACTTTTACAGGAAATCTGTTCTGAAGCGCGGCGGCCTTCAATGCTTGCTCAACGGATTCCATGGAGTCCCATGTTTCGGTTAAAAGGCTGTTAATGACATTTCAGCTCGAACTTGTACTATGTAATGAACCTTTTTGCCAATTTATTTGAAATTCTGAGACATGGGATTGGCTGGAAGTTTATGGTTGGGTGCGTTTAGGTAAATTTGGGGGTGCATTTAGGAAACCTCTATATTTATTACGACACGTCAAGCTTACTTACCAACTACAACTGGTGAGTGTCTACATATTTGCCCGGCAGCCTAGCAGCTTGAGCAGCTTTCGCCAAAATGCAGCAGTAAATCTTGGTCTTTGTCGGAGACAATGGAGTTTGGTAGTCCGCGAGGGTAGAACGTCCTCCAAAGAAAGACGGCAGCTCCCGAGCCGCATTTGGTTTTTGACAGCTTAGAAGCCGCAGTCTTGTTAGATCGTCTGAGTAAGTAGGTGCATGCGGCGCCTTGCACAGATGATAAATAAATACAAAATATTTGTGCACCTCGATTATGTTGCAGCAATGCGATAATAAAGAAGAAGTCGATATTTCTAAAGCAGTCTGCTGGGACTGGCAAATCTGTCAATATTGCGGCACTTAATGATGCTGGTTATACTGTCCGACACGTTTCACATTTGATGATCTTCAGTTATGTTCTTTGAATATCCGTATTATGGCTACTTACTGTCTAGTACGTATTTTCTCAATGGAAAGGACTGCTGTGTGCGTTATGGGCTTGATGCTTCGGAAACTTTTGGAAAGGACAGCAAGCCTCAGAAGATCTCCAGCATCCTCACGGTAAGAACTATAGTCCGTCCACGTTCATGTACAATAAATTTGTGCGCTAAGTCGTGTAGACAGGATGACATTTCATTTGTCCGGCCCTGCCTTCAAATGTTCATACACCAACCCATTGTCGACATACGCCGCACGTATGAACTTCCCAACCACGAGTGTGACTCTAGTCACAAAAATGATGGTGCGTCGTCCAGTCGGCGCGATGACGCATTCGCAAGCACGTTCCGTTCGCCTGCTTCATATTCAATGCAAGAATTGTATTCCTTGAGTTCGGATTGCCCGAGTCTCGTACATGAGTGGGAAGGCTCGGCTCATGGATTCACAGGTACTGCCTGACGAGAAATTTGTCTCTCTTACAGCCCCTGTAAGACCGAAACAAACGGAACATATAAATAAGTTCGGCACGAGAAATGTCGTCCAGAAGACACCCAATATTCAACACAGTAGCGCTCACTGAATATAATACAAAGAATAAAGTGACCAAATTGTCGAACCAGTATTAATATTTGTAAAAGGAAATTCTGGAACGGGGCATTTTTCACTAGTACTGGTAAGTACTTGTTGACCTTACACTGATAACAGTGTAGGTTAGGTGCAATTAAAAGGGTAATCTTTGCTTAAACTCATAGCCTATAGGAGGACAATGATTGTAGAGAATGATAACTTGTGGCCGAGACTGTAAACGAAAACGAGTATATTAATTGACTGAATTCTTCGTGGTTGGATCCATCTAGGGGCCATTCATTCCTCGTTTGTAGCTAGTTTTTTTTTCCGTCACATATATCAACAAAAATAGAGGACGTCACTATTTGACAGGATAATGCTAATGATTCTTAAACATCAGAACACCATAGGCTTATGCTAATACATTGAATGGAATTGAACCCGTGACTTATCTTTCGTGCGAAGCAAGAATGCAATTTATACATGCACATAAGTTCGCCATACTTGTAAAAACAACAACGCCACAAACAGTCGACCGGACTATCAATACACGTCCTCTTTTCTACAAATGCATATATGCATTGTCAACAAAACAGATGCAGATATGCAACGCTACCTTCTATATATCGATCTTATGGCTGCCAGTGGCAGCGGTAGCTCAATAGTGCTCATTCGCGAACTCGTACCTGACCTTATTGTTTACACACGTCGGCACGATAAGTATCTAATAAAGCGATTAATTTCAAATTTAGGCTCAAGATTGCGCCAGCGCCCACATAATACGAAATGAATAAAGAAGTACAAATTATAATCGTTATTAATTTTGACTTAACTAATTCCAATAATACCAAATTTGGTTATATTGACGCAATAAGACATCAGTACTATTGATAGGTTAATTTATGTTTAAACTAACCCCGCCAATTGTCAGAAGACACGATTGTGCGGTGCGCAAGTAGGCGCCATAAATGGTTTGTTATTAATTTAATAAAGTCAGTAGTAGATAAAGATTGTTACGTAGAAACTTAATGTATTAATACAGTTTTGCTTCTCGGCCAAAAAAAGTGGACAACCGTTCGGAAAATGCAGTTAAGCTAAAGGTGTAACAGTGCGAACATGCAGGTAGCCGCCACGATCCTAACCGTCCCAAAAATGCAAGAGAAATAAGCCACAAGTGATGCAATTGTCCTTTCCAAGCTACCTTTGTAACGGGGCACTACGACTTGTACTGCCTCAGTACAAGTCCACTTCGCACTGCTTCAGTTGCGAGTAGTGTCTTACGTTATTTCACGTACTCTAGTACGTGCAGAGGAAGACTTCTCTTTAAGGTAACTAGCTTAAGGAGGGTAAAATGAAAACTGTATTAATATAATTAAGTGTCTCTCTTTCTATCTTGTAAATGCTAACTTAATTATAATCTTATACTAAACATGTAATTGAATTCTTATCTCTATCTTATCTGTAACTCTCTTTGGTTACCTCTACAGCTGATTAGTCTGCGAAATAAATAGATAAAATGGTCTATACCTATTTATGGATAAGAATTCTGAATATTACTATATAAAGTAATATCCTCCAAATATTATCTACCTTTTAGATAATATATTAATTAACAACCTTTAAGTGTTAATTTCATGTAACGATACACCCCGTTACATCACCCCTCCCTTAAACGACAATCACTTTGACTGTCATTGGATGGAGTGGTCGCTATGTGACCCCTTAATTTTAAAACGATGTTGATTGGTCAGAACCATCATTTTAAATTCCATCGCATGAAGAATAAACTGATGCGGGGTGTCGATAGTGCTGCGCCTTCGGCTGCGGTCCGTGCAGCCGCGGGTGATGCACTGTTATCTCTTGCGGCAGACGGAACGTCTGCCGTAGTATCTCCCACTCGCACAACACTTGATGTTGCGAGTGCACGTGGTGATTCACCACGTAAATACGACCCCTCTTTTGGAGGTCGACTACGAATGCGAGTCGGTCCAACCGGTGTAAAGTATAAATTGCATCGGTTGTCACGTGAGGCTGGGTTTCCATGCTTCACGTGGGGTGATCCCTGTCCGTGTTGTGTAGACAACTCGAAGAGGGTAAAAGGGGAGGTATATTCCCTTTCTTCGTCCTGGGGAAGGGCTCGCATCTCTATTGAGATGCGTGACGCGATTGACGTTTTGCAATCGATTCACATGCGCCAGGGGCGCGTGTTTTCCGTTGGGCCTTCTGAACCATCGGATGGGTCTCGTCATACTGACGGACGAGGCCCTCAACGTCAGCAACCAGCTGGGAAAGAGGCTCCCAGCTGTCATGTGAAGGTGGATAACCACGCCAGCGAACAAGATAACTAGTTCGCTTGCTCTTCACATCACGGTGGTTCTGGATACGTTCCACAAGGAAACGCTGACCACCGTAGGAATCCACCAATGGTTGTGGAGGGGGGAAAATTAGATCCGAACCTTATGTCGGATCTAAAGTCGAGGATCGACAAAATCGATCACTTCCTCCATGATTTGGAGGAGGGACTTGACCACGAGCGCGGCAAGTGTCGCTCGTTGGAACAGACGGTGCAGGCTTACCATATCGAGCGGTTGGAAGACCGTTCGAAGAGTGCGTACTCCATATTGGAGTACGAACGGAAGTGTCACGCTGTTTGCGATGAGCTGTCGTCAGCTCATCGTAGTTTCGAGGATATTCGGAAAACCGGCATGAGAAACTTCAGGTTCAACATGATAATCTGGTTTGCGATCACAAGAATCTTTTGGGGATTCTTGAAAAGGGTTGTCAAATCCGTCCTCGGAAGAAGCCGCGTACTGATGGTACGGGCGGAGCCGACCAACGTAAAATGTAGGATGCGTTCGCATCCTACGTGGCAATTCTATTGTGTACGCATGGGTAGTAGTTTACTGCTACCCACATTAGTGACTTACCGTAGAGAGTAGCACTAGGTCATTATAAAATGAATGAACATTTGCTCTTCCATGTTCGTCTGCATTCCGTTTCTGTCGGTCCACTGCGTTAGCAATGGAATTCTGAACGAAACGGATTATTGATTCTCGAGTAAGCAGAAACTCTTCTGCTAACTCATTTGTTTTGTCTTTTTCAGTACGCTTTGTGCGTACTGCTATGAGATCATTCTCATCTTCGATGTCGATATATTCGACATCGACATCACTCGCGTCGTTGTTAATTCGACGCGTGATGAGCATGAGCCAGAATTGGATTTGCTCGTGCGAGTCCCCCCCCTTAAACTAGAGGATCCGTCTAATTGGGTTGGTATGCAAGGATGGCGTAAGCCATTCACAAAGAATGGTGTATGCGTTGTAGATGCATGCACCGAATTATTGATGGCGAATTCGACCATCGGTAAAAACTCGCTCCAATTCGGATACGATTGGACGTAACCTCGAAGTATCTCTTCGAGGACGCGATTTACGCGTTCTGTTTGACCATCCGTTTC
>NW_027152062.1:708317-711431 GCF_004359215.1 Bremia lactucae | reverse complement strand
GGAAATGTGGTCCTTGGACGGACTACAAAGTGCTACCAGGTGTAACGGGGCACTACGACTTGTACTGCTTCAGTACAAGTCCACTTCGCACTGCTTCAGTTGCGAGTGGTGCCTTACGTTATTTCACGTACACTAGTACGTGCAGAGGAAGACTTCTCTTTAAGGTAACTAGCTTAAAGAGGGTAAAATGAAAACTGTATTAATATAATTAAGTGTCTCTCATTCTATCTTGTAAATGCTAACTTAATTATAATCTAATACTAAACATGTAATTGAATTCTTATCTCTATCTTATCTGTAACTCTCTTTGGTTACCTCTACAGCTGATTAGTCTGCGGAATAAATAGATATAATGGTCTATACCTATTTATGGATAAGAATTCTGAATATTACTTTATAAAGTAATATCCTCCAAATATTATCTACCTTTCAGATAATATATTAATTAACAACCTTTAAGTGTTAATTTCATGTAACGATACACCCCTTACAACCTTCACGGTTGTTCAGGGGTCATTAGCTCTAAACGATTACCACCACGACCATGATTTTGGTCCATTTTAGTGTCTACCCTTCTCTACGTCGACTAGCTGAGAACAAGCGCAAGCAGGTTTCAACTCCCCATAACGCTGCAGTGCCTTTAAGAACAATAATTTTTTTCAGCACTTTGATGCGACGCAACGAGCTTGCATGACGGAGACCTCTGGGGGCCTTTCTGGATAATTTGTCAATGACTCTACGTCCTTGCTTTTATCGAATGCGAAAAATGATAAAAATCAGCTCACTGCTTTCCTTGTTCTTCCTAATTCAGCCAAAGAGGTATGCCAGCACTTCTGTGCAAACAACGTCTGGCTGCTGGACTGCACATTCAAGACCAACCACCCATGCTCCATGGAGTTGGAATCTCAACAACCAACCATTCATTTATGCTTTTATAGTGTTTCTTAACCGGAGAGACTTAGCAGGATAATTCTTGGCATCAGATGCAGTACAGTCAATTATTTGCAATGACCTGCAGCAAAAAAAAGAAATTTGAATGATATTATCGTTATTGTCTACAAGCTATCACAGCAGTAAAAGTGTAGCACTTGACAATATTTCTGTACCACTATGTGTATGTGCCTTTGTCATTTAAAGTCAATGATTTTTATGTTTAGGCCAAAATGTACTACAAAAGTTAGTTGACTGAAAATTTATGGGGGTGGGGTGCGTTTAGGAAAATATGAGATTCCTTAAATATCGGCCACTGCTTTATGTACACTGTAACGAGGTGTATCGCTACATATAATTTAACACTTAAAAGCTTGTTAATCAATACATTATTTAAATGGTCGCGAATACTTGGAGAATATTACTTTACATGGTAATATTCTAAAAGCATTTCCATTGGTAGATATTGACCATTATATTTACTTTCTCCGCGGTCCCGTCAGCGCTAAATGCGCTCAACGAGAGAGACAGATAAGACTTTATTACATGTTTTGTATTAGTTTATAATTAACTTAGTATTAAGTAGATAGAACAGAAGAACTTAATTATATAAATACAGTTTTTAGTTAATCCTCTTTAAAGCAAGTGTTACAAAGAGAGACTTCCTCTGCACGTACTAGTGTACGTGAAATAACGTGAGGCACCACTCGCAACTGAAGCAGTGCGAAGTGGACTTGTACTGAAGCAGTACACGTCAGTAGTGCCCCGTTACACCTGGTAGTACTTTGTTATCCGTCCAAGGACCACAGTTCCAGCATCTTGCATGGACATGTTAGATGATGATGGAAATGCGCATCACGTTTCGCGTGATAGCTACTCCTTTCTAAGTGACATAGAAAGAAGTGCGGTCAAACGAATGAGTTCGACCGTAGGGAACGATGCCATCTTGGCCATGCTGTCCGGTTTGGACAGGGATGCCCTCCATTCAGCCATCGCCAAGTTTATACAATATGAGCTTAACGAGGCAAAGAAGAAGGTAGCCATGCTGAATCAGCAAGGCTCTCAACAGACAGAACTGTTGAGGTCACAGCAAGTACTGACTTCTGTACCTGGGATGACACACGCGCGTCGTCCCGAACCCGTAAAGATTGACATCTCTAAGTATAGGGGAGTCGAAGAAGACTTCCTTTTAATATGATTTGTCGAGTTGGACGATGCATAAGGGCTCGTGACATCGTCGACGAGCAAATGCAAGTCGCATTTGCTCCGTCAAATTTGGCAGGTCGTGCCAAAACTTGGGCTCTAGGCTTTAAGTTGCGCAACCCATATGTCTTTTGGTCGCTAGAGGCTTTTAAAACCCGACTCAAACAGACGTTTGAAGTGCCTAGGGCTGAGTTCAGAGCTCGTTCAGAGCTTCTAAAACTCAAGCAAGGCAAGCAGGATGTTCACGCTTATGCCCAGCACATACGACTCTTAGCGAGTTGTATCACAAAAAACCCAGTTCATGAACCCACGTTGATTATGGTGTTCATGCAAGGTCTTACGAATGGTCCCGTAAAGTCCCACCTGTTTCGCTTGGAACTGGATACGCTTGTAGAAACAATATCCGTTGCGGAACAGGAGGAATTTAGCTTGAGACAGGCTCAAGCTAGTTCGTCATTGTATCGTCCTCCAAGACGACACGAGTTAGGAGGTCCAGAACCCATGGACCTCTCTTATGTTGAAAGCGAGAAACCTTGCTTTTCAAACAACAAGCGATCGCAGAAATGCAATCGCTGCCAAAAGTTAGGACACTACGCTCGTGAGTGCAGTGCCCACGCCCAGTACCGAGAGGAACTGAACGTAATAATGGACCAAATGCCAAAAAGAGCAACAGTCGCAGGTCAGTAGGGCGCAACGCCCTACTTATCCAGCACCCTCAAGAGAATTTGCAAATCTTTTGACTAAAGTTGCTCCAGACACACAATCATCATGTGTCTCGCTACCTGGTGATGAGGTGTCCTTCGTCACCTTGAAGTTAGAAGTGACAAATGATTTGTCACTTAAAGCCCTAGTGGACTGCGGAGCGTCGAATAACTTTATTCGTCGCCAGTCACTAGAGGGGCGTAGGCTCAAATATGTTGTGCGCGACATCCCTCCAACGAGGATGACGGTGCGTCTAGCGACAGGCGCATCGATAACAGT
>NW_027152062.1:703963-708048 GCF_004359215.1 Bremia lactucae | reverse complement strand
GCACTATCCGCCACCCTCCTGTGGCCTTTCGCACACAGAAGGTCGGAGAGCTATGTGGGGAAGTTGATTCCCTCACATGGCCCGCTTTTACCCGATCGGCAAAGAATTTGTCGATCGCAAGTACTTGTTCACGAGGCAGTGGCCACTGCTTCATGACACAGTACTTCGAGCCCGGTTTGAGCTCGATCTCATGTCGAGTGCCTTTATCCTTAGGTAACTCGCATGGAACTGCTTCAGGGAATACATCCCTGAATTCTATTAAATCCTCGTATAGAGGATTTCCCTTGAGTGACTCCCAAGATTGAGTACTGTATCTCTCAATCCGAGTCTTCTCATCGAGGACATTTTCGTCCATTGATGAGCTGCTGAGAACCCGTTCGTTCTCTGCAAAAATTACCGCTGACCGAATGTCGGTTACGTAATCGTCCTCTGTGACGAGTACGCAGATCTGCTTGATTTTCCCACAATGCAGATCTCTCAAGAACCGCTTAGGTTCTAGGGTTGGTAATTGAGTTATCTCCGAAGTTAACTTCGGAGGCGCATACAGATCAAGAGTAGAAGCGCCTACTCTCGATCCATCATTAACCAAGACATTCAATGTCTCGGTTTCTTCCTGGGATTTATCCACAGGCTGCCGGGGGATTAATCCCTCGGGATCTAGAAGTCTAGTAACTTCTACTATTTGAGGGGATTTCTCCTCAACCACTCGAAAAGGTCGAGTGGATTGGGACATGAATGTACGCTTAGTGGGCGACATTCAAGGAGTATACCGGTTGCCCAGAAAGGACAACACGATGATCCAAGGTCGAGTAGAGAGTCGACCGTAGTGGACCCGACTGTGATAGCGCAATCACACTCGGAAGACGTTGAGGGAAGAGGTCCCCACGTATTTGAGGAGAAATCCCCTCAAATGGTAGAAGTTACTAGACTTCTAGATCCCGAGGGATTAATCCCCCGGCAGCCTGTGGATAAATCCCAGGAAGAAACCGAGACATTAAATGTCTTGGTTAATGATGGATCGAGAGTAGGCGCTTCTACTCTTGATCTGTATGCGCCTCCGAAGTTAACTTCGGAGATAACTCAATTACCAACCCTAGAACCTAAGCGGTTCTTGAGAGATCTGCATTGTGGGAAAATCAAGCAGATCTGCGTACTCGTCACAGAGGACGATTACGTAACCGACATTCGGTCAGCGGTAATTTTTGCAGAGAACGAACGGGTTCTCAGCAGCTCATCAATGGACGAAAATGTCCTCGATGAGAAGACTCGGATTGAGAGATACAGTACTCAATCTTGGGAGTCACTCAAGGGAAATCCTCTATACGAGGATTTAATAGAATTCAGGGATGTATTCCCTGAAGCAGTTCCATGCGAGTTACCTAAGGATAAAGGCACTCGACATGAGATCGAGCTCAAACCGGGCTCGAAGTACTGTGTCATGAAGCAGTGGCCACTGCCTCGTGAACAAGTACTTGCGATCGACAAATTCTTTGCCGATCGGGTAAAAGCGGGCCATGTGAGGGAATCAACTTCCCCACATAGCTCTCCGACCTTCTGTGTGCGAAAGGCCACAGGAGGGTGGCGGATAGTGCACGCATTCAATAAACTGAATGCTGCAACGATACCGGCTCAAATGCCGATACCTTGAAAAGTCGTAATCATAGACGGTATGTCTAAGAGTATTATCTTTTCTTCTATGGATCTGATGGATGGGTTCTATCAAATCCTTATGCGTGAGCGGGACATCCCGTACACAGCAGTGAGCCCTTCCAGTGGGTCTGGGGATGGCTATTAATGCCAGAGTGGCATAGTAACGCCCCTGCAACATTTAACAGATGCGTAACGAATCTGTTGAGAGCGGTGCGGGATTTCGCACCTAGTTATTTCGACGATGTATTCGTCCATAACCGGGACGTAGACGGAATGACGGACGTGAAAGTTCATACAACTCTCACTCGTCAGGTTTTTACACTTATGCAAAGCATTGGTTGTACGCAAATCTCAATATTCGCTGCAAGCGAAACACCACTTCTTGGCTGCATCTCGTATATTCGCTGCAAGCAAAATAGCACTTCTTGGGTGCATTGTCGGTGAACACGGCGTGCGCCCTAATCCCGAAATCATCAGGGCAATTACCAAGAGGAGAATCATTGATCGAGAATTTCATCCACAGGCCAGTTCCAGTCGATGTCAAGGGACTTAGAAAGTTCCTTGGTTTAGCGGCGTATTTGCACAAGTACTCTCGCGGATTCTGCAGAGATGACAGTTCACCTCTCTCGTCTCTTGAAAAAAAGACTAGAAATGAATATGGATTGCTGATTGTTAGCGTTCGTTTGAAGGTATCAAGCAAAGCTTGATGCAATCGCCCATCTTGGCGATTGCAGATCAAGACAGACCATTCCATGTGGTCTGTGACGCCAGAGATTTCGCAATCGGCTGCGCGTTAATGCAATACGATACAGATGGCGTTGAGCGCGTCATCTGTTACCAATCGCGTCAGCTGCAACCAGCTGAACGCAATTAATGAAAACAATTCTTCATTAGCGTTGGCAAAAAAAATTGAAGTATGCTCCGCATGCCACGGATTAAACCATATGTCGAGATTTCAATTGAAAGTTTCTAGAATATGGAGCAGTAGTTTTAACGGCAAACCAGCCTGTGTTACAGAGTCTGGAGTAATGCCAGCTGCGTCTCATGCAGAAGAAAAGGCAAAAGTTAGAAATTGTCAGCTAAGACGCTGAAAGATTTAATTCAGCCGGGAAAGACTTCAGTCCTAGTGAAAACATCTACCTTCCGTCATCAGGTCAGATAACCCGAAAAAACCCAGTGCATGACAGGGAACTCCTTGCCATGAAATATTTATTGGCTAAATTTAGGGTCTGCCTACTAGGAGATAGACCGTTCATCGTATATACAGACCATGCGTCATTACGCACGGCAGTAAACAGCCCGCACCTCACGCAAAGAATGGCGAGGTGGCTGTCCTTCTTCGCGGAGTATAACTTCTCCGTTGAAAATAAACCAGAACGACTAAATGGCATCGCTGATGCGTTATCACGCCGACCCGATTTCGAGTCAGATGTGCACCCCAACAATGAAAGAAATCTTACTGCTGCAACACTCACTACGAGTGTTCCGTCATCGAACTTAGTTGATGACATAAAGAAAGCCTACAAAGAAGATAAGGACTTTCTATGCTTGATAGATCATTTAATGAATCCATCCGATAAATCTTTTAAAGATCTACCAGTTTTATATCGATCGTCATCCGATCGATACACAACACGTAACGGCTTATTGTATTACACAGCCGTTACCGGCGACACCCCACGTGTCGTCGTCCCGACTCACAATGATTTGCGCTTGCGCATCATGTATGAGTGTCACGATGCTCCAACAAGTGGACATCGTGAACGTGAGAAGACTTACCTCACAGTAAGTCGCGACTTTTACTGGCCCCGCCAGTATCAGTTTGTGCGCAAGTACATTCGTGCTTGCGAGGTTTGTCAACGGGTGAAGCCTAGCCCTTCATCCCGTGCACCTCTTCAACCTCTACCACTTCCGGCAGAGTGTTGGCAGTCCGTATCTATGGACTTCGTCTTCGGATTTCCCGAAGACGACCACAAAAACAATGGAATCCTTGTTTTTGTAGACAGATTCAGCAAGATGGTACATCTTACTGCGGTACCAGAGTCGATTACGGCTCCGAGTTGTGCCCTTGTCGTTATTGACACGGAATTCAAACTCCATGGGTTACCCCGTGAATTGGCCTCGGATGGAGATCCGAGATTCTCGGCGGAGTTCTGGCAATCCGTGTTCCGATCTCTCGGAGCGCGGCTGACTATGTCAACATCCGATCACCCAGAAACGGATGGTCAAACAGAACGCGTAAATCGCGTCCTCGAAGAGATACTTCGAGGTTACGTCCAATCGTATCCGAATTGGAGCGAGTTTTTACCGATGGTCGAATTCGCCATCAATAATTCGGTGCATGCGTCTACAACGCATACACCGTTCTTTGTGAATGGCTTACGCCATCCTCGCATACCCACCCAATTAGAGGGATCCTCTAGTTTAAGGGGGGG
>NW_027152062.1:697509-701195 GCF_004359215.1 Bremia lactucae | reverse complement strand
TCGGATTTCCCGAAGACGATCACAAAAACAATGGAAGCCTTGTTTTTGAAGACAGATTCAGCAAGATGGTACATTTTGTTGCATACCAGAGTCGATCACGGCTCCGGGTTGTGCCCGTGTCTTTATCGACACGGTATTCAAACTCCACGGTTTACCCCGCGAACTGGTCTCCGATAGAGATCCACGGCTCACGGCGGAGTTTTAACAATATGTGTTCCGATCTCTCATAACACGGCTGACTGTGTCAACTTCTGATCATCCAGAGACATATGGTCAGACGGAACGCGTAAATCGCGTCCTCGATGAGATACTTCGAGGTTACGTCCAATCGTATCCGAATTGAAGCGAGTTTTTACCGATGGTCGAATTCGCCATCAATGACTCGGTGCATGCATCTACAACGCATACACCATTCTTTGTGAATGGCTTACGCCATCCTTGCATACCAACCTAATTAGACGGATCCTCTAGTTTAAGGGGGGGGGACTCGCACGAGCAAATCCAATTCTGGCTCATGCTCATCACGCGTCGAATTAACAACGACGCAAATTATGTCGAAGTCGAAGCAGTCGACATCGAAGATGAGCAAGATATCATGCCAGTGAGCACAAAGCGCACTCAAAAAGACAAAACAAATCAGTCAGCAGAGGAATTTCTGCTGGCTCGACAATCAGTAATCCATTTCGTAAAGGATTTCATTGCTAACGCAGTGGACCATCGAAAACGGAAGCAGACAAACATGGAAGAGTAAACATTCTTTCATTTAAAATTAATGACCTAGTACTACAATCTACGGTAAACTTACCTAAGCGTGTAGTCACTAATGTGGCTCGCAGTAAACTACCCAAAATTCCGTGTAATGCATCGCAGAGGCAATGCGTATACAATAGAATTGCCACGTAGGATGCGAACGCATCCTACGTTTTACGTTGGTCGGCTCCGCCCGTACCATCAGTACGCAGTTTCTTCCGAGGACGGATCTGACCACCCTTTTCAAGAATCCCTATAAGATTATTGTGGTCACGAACCAGATTCTCATGCTGAATCTGGATATTATCATGTCGGGTCCGAAGATCCTCGAAATCGCGATGAGCTGACGACAGCTCATCACGAAGAGCGAGATACTTCTGTTCGTACTCCAACATTGAGTACGCAACGGTGTTGCAACCGTTCGATATAATGAGCCTGCACCGTCTGCTCCAACGAGTGACGCTTACCACGCTCGTGTTCAAGACCCTCCTCCAATACATGGAGGTAATGGTCGAGTTTGTCGATCCCCCGACTCTAGATCAGACATACGGTTCGGATTTAATTTTTCCTCCTCCACCACACTAATTGGTGGATTTCCACGGTGGTCAACATTTTCTTTTGGAACGTTTTCTAGACAAAGGTTATGTGAAGGGGCAGCGAACGAGTTAGCTTGTTCGCTGGTGCAGTTATCCACTTTCACATGACAGCTGGGCCTCGTTCCCAGCTGGTTGCTGACGTTGAGGGCCTCGTCCGTCAGTATGATGAGACCCATATGATGGTTCAGAAGGCCCATCGGAAAGCACGCGCCCCTGGCGACTGTAAATCGATTGCAAAACGTCAATCGCATCCCGCATCTCAATAGAGATGCGAGCCCTTCCCCAGGGCGAAGAAAGAGAATATACCTCCCCTTTTACTCGCTTCGCGTTGTCAACACAACACGGACAGGGATCACCCCACGTAAAGCATGGAAGCCCAGCCTCACGTGACAACCGATGCAATTTATATTTTGCACCGGTTGGAGTTCGTTTCTCAAACTTAACGCGATTCGCGATAAATTTTTGAAGTCAGGCTTGCGTCCAATGTCTTTGACATTGCGAATAAACGCGCTCCAGGCTTGCATAAGCGAGACTTTACCTCGCTTGTTCTTGCTACTATACCATCGATGCTTGAAAAAAGCATGGAGATAGAAATCTTCCTCAGCGCAAAAGTTCTTTGCGCTGGGATCAAGGCCATGTAGCTTTGTCGCAATAAATAAGGGACCTTTATTGTGAGGAGTAGTCTCTCCATACAAGCTATTGATAAGCCGTTCTGGCAAAAGCCACGGCTTCTTCTCAGGGGCGAGATGCAACATTTTATTGTCTTAACTCCCCTCAGTGGTACCCACTGAAGAAGGGTACCACAAAAACTTTCGTAACGATGGCTTATGCCATCGTCATCACCTTGCACAGAAACAGGTGCAGGTGACCGTACGGGAGACGGAACGGGCGATGAGGAATCATCCTCATCGTCGGAACCGAACAGACTATTAACTCGTCTATCAAAAAGAGCCCTCTCTTTTGAAGGCTCATAGTCAGCCGCCTGGAGTCTATCAGGCGACTGTTCAATTCTCCCCGAGCCGGCCATTTCGTCCGACTCGCATTCGTAGTCGACCTCCAAAGAGGGGTCGACTTCACGTGGTAACCCACCACGTGCACCGCAACATCTAGTGTTGCGCGAGAAGAAGATACTACGGCAGACGGAACGTCTGCCGCAAGAGACATAAGTGCGTACTCCGCGGCTGCATGAACCGCAACCGAAGGCTCCGCACTTCCAGCACCCCGCATGATTTATGTCCTTCATGCGATGGAATTTTAAATGATGGTTCTGACCAATCAACATCATTTTAGAATTAAGTGGTCACATAGTGACAACTCCATTCAATTACAGTCAAAGTGATTGTCGTTTAAAGGAGGGGTGATGTAACGGGGTGTATCGTTACATGAAATTAACACTTAAGGTTGTTAATTAATGTATTATCTGAAAGATAGATAATATTTGGAGAATGCTCGGAAATCTTATTCATACATAGGTATAAGCCGTTATATCTATTTATCCCGCAGACTAATCAGCTGTAAACGTAAACAAAGAGAGACAGACAGATAAGATTTCAATTGCATGTTTAGTATTAGCTTATAATTAAGTTAGCATTAACAGATAGAAAGAAGAAGAAACTTAATTATATTAATACAGTTCATTTAACCCTCTTTACGGTAGTTGTCTTAAAGAGTAGTCTTCCTCTGCACGTACTAGTGTACGTTAAGTAACGTTAGGCACCACTCGCAACTGAAGCAGTGCGAAGTAGATTTATACTGAAGCAGTACAAGTCGTGGTGTGCCCCGTTACAATCTCTGCGTGCTCAAACATGGCCTCTTGTGCCGCCTCGACAGACGGGTACGTGAGCTCCTGCGAGAGGTGTAACGGGGCACTACGACTTGTACTGCTTCAGTACAAGTCCACTTCGCACTGCTTCAGTTGTGAGTGGTGCCTCTAAATTCTATGAAATCCGCGTTTAGAGGATTTAGTAGAGTGACTCCCAAGATTGAGTACTGTATCTTTCAATCCGAGTCTTCACATCGAGGACACTTACGTCCATCAATGAGCTGCTGAGAACCCGTTCGTTCTCTGCCAAAATTACCGCTGACCGAATGTCGGTTACGTAATCGTCCTCTGTGACGAGTACGCAGACCTGCTTGATTTTACCACCATGCAGATCTCTCAAGAACCGCTTAGGTTCTAGGGTTGGTAATTGAGTTATCTCCGAAGTTAACTTCGGAGGCGCATACAGATCAAGAGTATAAGCGCCTACTCTTGAACCGTTATTAACCAAGACATTTAATGTCTCGGTTTCTTCCTGGGATTTATCCACAGGCTGCCGAGGGATTAATCCCTCGGGATCT
>NW_027152062.1:655912-694755 GCF_004359215.1 Bremia lactucae | reverse complement strand
GTCAAGAGATTTGCAAATTCTCTTGAGGTTGCTGGATCAGTAGGGCGTTGCGCCCCTACTGACCCCGTCCATTTTTTGGCGGTCCGCCTCGCTGTTGCGATTTCGCAACAACGTCGGACCCGCGACCGTTGCCCTTTTTGGCATACGGTCCAAAATTACGTTCAGTACCTTTCGGTGCTGGGCGTGGGGCACTACACTCATGAGCGTAGTGTCCTAATTTTTGGCAGCGATGGCATTTCTGCAATCGCTTATTGCTCCAAAAGCGAGGTCTCTCGCTTTCGACGTAAGAGAGGTCCATGGGTTCTGGATCTCCTAGCTCCTGTCGTCTTGGAGGACGATACGATGACGAACTAGCTTGAGCCTGTCTCCAGCTAAAGTCCTCCTGTTCCGCAACGGATATTGCTCCTTCAAGCGTATCCAGTTCCAAGCGCAACAGGTAAGTCTTTATGGGACTATCCGTAAGACCTTGCATGAACACCGTTATTAACGTGTGTTCATGGACTGGGTTATTTGTAATACAACTCGCTAAGAGTATGTGCTGGGCATAAGCGTGAACATCCTGCTTGCCTTGCTTGAGTTTTAGAAGCTCTGAACGAGCTCTTAACTCAGCCCTAGGCGGTTCAAACGTCTGTTTGAGCCGGGCTTAAGCGACCCAAAGACATATGGGTCGCGCAACTTAAGGCCCAATGCCCAAGTTTTGGCACGACCTGCCAAATTTGATGAGCAAATGCGACTTGCATATGCTCGTCGACGATGTGACGAGCCCTTATGGCATTGTCCAACTCGACAAACCATCTCAAGAGGGAGTCTTCTTCGACTCCTCTATACTTAGAGATGTCAATCTTCAAAGTTTCGGGACGACGCGTTTGCGTCATCCCAGGTACAGGGGTATGTACCTGTTGTAACCTCAACAGTTCTGCCTGTCAAAAGCCTTGCTGATTCAGCAAGGCTACCTTTTCCTACATCTCGTCAAGTTCATGTTGTATGAACTTGGCGATGGTTGAATGGAGGGCATCTCTGTCCAAACCGGACAGCATGGCCAAAATTGCATCGTTTCCTACGGTCGAACTTATTCGTTCGACCGCACTCTTTTCTATATCACTTAAAAAGCAGTAGCTTTCACGGGAAACGTGATGCGTATTCCCACTCTCATCTAACATGTCCATGTTAAATGTGGGAAAATGTGGTCCTTGGACGGACTACAAAGTGCTACCAGGTGTAACGGGGCACTACGACGTGTACTGCTTCAGTACAAGTCCGCTTCGCACTGCTTCAGTTGCGAGTGGTGCCTCACGTTATTTCACGTACACTAGTACGTGCAGAGGAAGACTTCTCTTTAAGGTAACTAGCTTAAAGAGGGTGAAATGAAAACTGTATTAATATAATTAAGTGTCTCTCTTTCTATCTTGTAAATGCTAACTTAATTATAATCTAATACTAAACATGTAATTGAATTCTTATCTCTATCTTATCTGTAACTCTCTTTGATTACCTCTACAGCTAATTAGTCTGCGGAATAAATAGATATAATGGTCTATACCTATTTATGGATAAGAATTCTGAATAATACTTTATAAAGTAATATCCTCCAAATATTATCTACCTTTCAGATAATATATTAATTAACAATCTTTAAGTGTTAATTTCATGTAACGACACACCCGTTACAAGGGCTCGATGTTGACAAAGGGCAGTAGCGAAATTGTAAAGCAGGTTTTTAGTAGGGTACTAGTTTACGTGAAGTGACGTGTGGCACCACTTGCACTGAAGCAGTGCAAAGTGGACTTGTATTGAAACAGTACAAGTCGGCAGTGCCGTTACAAGTATGAACGATTTTAATTTTTATAATAGCAGAACGCGGTCCTTCTCAATTTTAAATTTGGTGTAATTACATTATAATCTGGGAAGGTATTTCTGAATATTTATCACTGAAAATGATATTAAACAAATTCCTAGTTCAGGAAATGATTTAATAGATTTTGGCGCATAGGATTTACATTTTAAAACGGCCCGTAACACACTGTTTGCACTAAGTATGAGACCACTTGATGACAAAAATAAAAATAATTTCTCATTACAGTGTGAAAAAATGTAATTTGGGTAACGAGTCATAAAAAATAATGCAGATCGATCTCCATTTTGCACCATTCGAGAACATTCGGACCGATAAATACTACTTGGCAACGAGATCTTTTATTTGGGGCTCACTCAGAATTTAAACATCAAGAAATCGAACAACCCAATTGTAATATGTCCGAAGCTTCTACGAAAGAACCTGTGGACCTATCGGGTGACGGGGGCGTACTAAAAGAGACGTACGTCGAGGGCACAGGCGACTTCCCGCCTGCTGGCAACGAAATTCGCGGTACGTTGACTTTACATGTATGCTTTATGCTTGTTCTAACATAATTTTGGTACGGCCCAGCCCATTACACTGGTACCTTGCTGGACGGCACAAAGTTCGACAGCTCGCGCGATCGTGATGCGGAGTTTAAATTCGTGCTGGGCAAGGGCAACGTAATCAAAGCTTGGGACTTGGCGTTTGCCTCGATGAAACTTGGCGAGGTATGTCAATGGTAGCTTCATCGCCTAAAATGTTGAAAGCTGATTTGTTGATACGATATGACTGCAGAAAGCAATTTTGACGTGCAAACCCGAGTACGCCTACGGCTCTAGCGGCAGCCCACCGAAAATTCCAGCGAACGCGACGCTTAAATTCGATGTGGAGCTTTTAGGCTTTGATCCTAAAAATAAGGAGATGTGGGAAATGGATACGAAAGAAAAAATTGCCGAAGCTAATAAGCGTAAGGCGAAAGGCACAGAGGAGTTCAAGTCAAAGATGTTTGACACAGCTGCTGCAACCTATAGCGAGGCCGCCTCATATATGGAAGACATGTATGATGTTGCTGACGAGGATAAAAAAACGATGAAGCAATTGCAAACAACGTGCTTTTTGAATTCTGCGATGGCATACATAAAGGCAGAAAACTACGCAGAGGCCGTTTCTGTCGCCTCGAAGGCACTGAGCAACGATTCTTCAAACGTCAAAGCCCTGTATCGTCGTGGAATATGCCGTATGCACACAAACGATCTCGAGCGCGCGAAGGAGGACCTGCTAGCTGCCTTCAAGATAGATCCAGCCAATCGCGATGTCCGTCGAGAGCTTGATAACTTAAAGAAGAAGACGAAAGAGGCACGTGAGAAAGAAAAGTCTGTTTTCGGCGGACTTTTTAGTAAGGTTTCGATGTACGACGACAAGTCAACCGTGGAAGGAGAGCCGGCGCTCGACCCTAGCAACCCGAAGGTATTTTTCGATATTAAGATCGGTGGAGAGGACGCTGGCAAGATTGTAATGCAGCTGTACGAGGACGTGTGCCCAAAGACGGCTGAAAACTTTCGCGCACTTTGCACTGGTGAAAAGGGCAATTGTTCAACGGGTCAGCCGCTCCATTACAAGGGCAACGCATTTCACCGCGTTATCAAAGGATTCATGCTCCAGGGTGGTGATTTCACGCGCGGTGATGGCACAGGCGGCGAAAGTATTTACGGCGAGAACTTTCCGGACGAAAACTTTCGCCTTAAGCACACTGATGCTGGTTTGCTTTCTATGGCCAATTCTGGCCCCGGCACGAACGGGTCGCAATTTTTCATTACCACTGTGCCTACACCGCATCTGGACGGCAAGCACGTAGTGTTTGGCAAGGTTGTAGAAGGCCTTGACGTGGTTAAGCGCATCGAGGGCCTAGAAACGGACAAAGGCGATAAGCCCACGCTACCCGTCGTGATCGCTGATTGCGGCATGTTTGAGGCTTAGTATTGATTTTCGGAAGCAGTCGGCGTCTAATTGCATGGGCATTTTGTTCGATATTGCAAATTGAAGTATTTTAAGATGCTCATCCATCATAGCTCTGTCAGTCGACGATAAAAAGGATTTTTCCTATAATACAGATGCAGGCAAAGAAAAGTTGCAAGGCGCACGCTTGCTACGACAATGCAGAACTATGGCCACGGAATTAAGAATACGGCCACTGATAAAACTACTACGGAGGTGAGATCCGACACGACCATTGGTATTCATTGGCTATTTCTATTTATGACATCTTCAACATTATTAAGTAGTGGATTTACTACAAAAAACAAGCAGAACATTCTATCCAGAATAAATACTAGACTTGAGTGGCAATTTATTTGCTATTTTATTTAAAGGTGATGAGGTTAACCTCAGGCAGTTGCAAGATGATTCTTCAAGGCGGCGCTGCTGCGATGCCTCATAAAAATTCGAAGGTACCTTGTAGTATTCAATTTATTGAAAGCATGCACATCCACCACCCTTCTGTTGCTTCACGCACACAGAAGGTCGGAGAGCTATGTGGGAAGGTTGACTCCCTCAGACAGCCCGCTGCTAAGCGATCGGCAAAGAATTTGTTGATTGCTAATACTTGTTCAAGAGGCAATTGCCACCGCTTCATGACCCAATAGACAGCAGATTCGGATACACCCATTTTTATCGCAAAATTGTAAAATCTCAACACGAACCAGGCTAGATATCCGCAGCACTCTCAGCAGGCATGGACATGGAGCAGCAGCATAACTAATGCAGGAGCTCAAGTCAACTAACATGCCAGCAAACCGCGCAATTTGGCTGTTTCTGCGGTCCTTTCGTCGTTATCCTCCTTTCCTCATCTTTTAAGAAGCAGAATTCAATCAGGATTAATGATACCATATTGTACACAATTTCCGATTCAGCAAACCTGACCTTCCGAATCCACAAGCGGTGATGGGCCCTCGCGATGATAACGCTGGCGTCCTGGCTGCCCAGGACGATATTGATAAAGCTATGGACAAGGCCACCGACGCCTAGCTAGAAGCTGAGAGCGTGCTGCACAGGCGGAGAAGACCGCAAATGAGATCCGGCAGTCAAACCGCGGACTGCGAACAGATAAGGAACCTGGAGCGCCAGGTTCTCGGTCATGTGCAGACGGGAACGCAGCCGCGTCTAATGTATCGGCGCGTCGAGCAAGGCGGGAAGGGAGGTCGATCTACAAGCCCCTGATTCCGCTATCGGGACCAATCCGTGAAGCGTAGCCAGGCAATATTCTTCTAGCCGCCCGACGCAGAACGTCGGGTGAAGCCGCAACAATGAGGGAATGTCCAGCGTATAGGCATTGCCGTATCGCCTAAAACATCTTGAACGGACCGATGAAGCGGTGCGCGAGTTTTCTCGCGCCTAGGGTGGTAACTGCAGAATTTCGTAGGCCTTCTGTAGATAATAGTACACGATCACCTTTCTGGAACTTACTCATGTTTTTCTACCATGTATCTGCATTCTCTTTCTGTTTATCCACTGCAGACTGAAGCGCATCACCTACAAACCGGGTGATGGCTTGACGTTGGAGAATAAATTCGACACAACCATGTCATCAAGTGGTTGCGCCGCCTTAATTGGCGCGTAGTTGACAGTAGGTGAACGTGTACCCGAAGACGGGTCAATAAGTGTCTGCACAGTATACCGAGATAACGGGGATGTCACGCCACGTGGGGTCAAAACAGCAGACTTCGTCTTGGATCGTGTGACTATATTCGCGTTTAAGAAAACCGTGGGCTGCACTCGATCGTTGTTTATGACCTTCATACCCCACCCAGAGTGGAGCCACGAGGCGAAGTGAAGCAACCCACGGCAAGAAGAGTAGGAACTCGAGAGTGTCGAGCCGAGTTCAAAAAAACGGCGTCAACCCTGCTGACGCGTGTACAGCATTGTTGAGTGCGAACTCGGCAAGTCGTAAAATGCACTCCAACTCGTGAAGGAAGTAGTATAACACCGAAGAACATCTTCAAGGACTCGAATCACACGCTCGATTTGCCGATCCGTTTCCGGATTGGCTGCGATTGACACCTGCAGCTTCGTCCCGAGAAGCTCGAACAGTGACGTCGAAAATGCCGATGTGAATCTGGGATCACGGTCCGACAAAATATTATTTGGCATACCGTGATGGCAAAGCACAGCGTCAATGAGGTGCACCGCGGTCTCTGCCGCGGTAGTTTATCGTGAAGATGCACCAGGTGAGTCACTATTGCTGAAATTGTCGACAAATACCAGGACACCCGTTCGATCTTGACTATCGGGCGCGAGCCCGAAGATAAAGGAAACTGATCGCCAAGCTTCAGGTGCTATCGGCAATGGTCTCAGGGGAGCCTGCGACGATGGAGATCGTTTCACCCGTTGGCAGATTTTGCATGTGCGAATCCAGTTGCGTACCCACTGGTGCATGTGGGGGCAGAAGAAGTCGCGAGACACAGCCGCGAAATTCTTTCCGCGGACTAAGTGGCCACCAAATGGAGCATCGCGATACTCGTGAAGAAATTGGGCTCGCAAATCCGAGTCGTTGGCGACGACTGTACGAGCAGCATCGAAGTGTCGATGGTGTACAGAAGCAAGTCACCGTTTAAACTGTACCGCTGAATTTGCTCACGCTTGGTTCGTGACAGAGCTCATAGTGCACATCACTGGGAGCGCGTAGATAAGCGATAACATCCGCGTAATTAGGATCATTCTCGTAGCAGCGACTATTTTGTCGAATAAGCACAGATCGGAACCCGAGTTAAATTCAGTGATACACACATCGCACAACTTTCTTCATCGTCATCGTCGTCAGCCACCTGGCGACTCAGCGCGGTCCGAGGTTCGTAGTCGGGACATCGTGATAGAGCATCAGCAAGGATATTAGTCTTGCCCGGTTTGTAAATGCACGCCTAAGGTGTGCTCAGAAAAGAAGGACAGCCACCGTGCTATCTGTTGAGATAAGTGCGGAGTCTTCATCGCTGTGCGCAGCGATGCATAATCGGTATACAAAGCAAAGGTGCGTTCCCCAAGCAGGTGAACACGGAACTTGATGATTGCGTACCGCATTGCTAACAACTCCTTATCATGATATGTAAAGTTCTTCTCCGCTAGATTCATCTGTCGTGACTGATAACTCACGACTTATTCACGGCCCTAATCATAAATATGCCTGAGGGCACAACCAATTGCAAAGTCACTTGCATCGCATACCACGCGGAATAGCTTGGAGTCGTCCGGAAGGACCAACACTGGCGTTGGAGCCAGGCTCCTCTTTACTGCATCGAAGTCCGTTTGGTTCTCGGGACGCCACAACGACGTGGCGTTTCTCTTCAAAAAAGACAACAAAGTCTGTACAGAACCGGCACAATCCTTCGTTTACTTATGCAAGTACTTGGCCAAGCCGAGCCGCTGACACAACTCCTTAGGGTTCTTGGGCGAGGGCCAAGAGCAGATTGACGACACCTTCTCTGGATCAGCTCGAACTCTCAACTTACTCACATAGCAACCGAGCACCGAAATTTACGGTGCACAAAAGACACACTTCTTGAGATTCGCGTACAACTTGTTGTCTCGCATGACTTGAAACACCTGTTTTAAGTGTCAAAGGTGAACTTGGATGTCGCTGGGATTATTCTCAGCGCGACTATGGACGAAGATGTCATCGAAGTAGCTAGAAAGCGAAGTCCCAGAGTGGTTTAAGCACTTGAGACACCATGCGATTGAAAGTAGCTGGTGCATTCTTCAACTCTTGTGGCATCACTAGCCATTCCCATAACTCGGGTACTCATTGCTGTGAGTGGTATGTCGCTGGGTCGCATCAAGATCTGGAAGAAGCCATTGCTTAGATCGATGGCATTGAAGATGACGCTTCCTGACATGGATTTTAACACCATGTCCTTCCTGGGGATGTTGGGGATCAAACACACCTGTTCCACAGTGTCCCCCTTAAGGTCACGGAGAGTGCTGGCAGGCGTGTAATCGAGAGCGCGTCACGAGGTGAATTCACGACTTTTATGTATTGGCGCCTTTGCGAACTACCTTCCATGTAAATGATAGCGTGAACACATTCCAACGCTGAATTCTCGATGCTTGTGTCCCGTCGTGCTTCGAGTCGATACTCGAAGCTGGCGAACCGCTGCCAGGTGATGAATTCTCACCCCGCTCTAGGCACTGGGTGTCCTCATCCATGATGACGCGAACACGTGACGGGAGTAATTCGTGCTCGACCACCGTAAGCCCGTGTGGTACTCCCTGCTCGACCTCAAATTGCCCATGCGAAAACCTTGATTCGACCACAGTAGGTGATGATGGGAACCCCGGTTCGACCATCATGTTCTCGCGTGGGGACTCCTGTCAGTTCACGTCATACTCGTGTGGGAGTCCCTGCTCGACCACAAATTGCCCTTATGGGAGCCCCTCCTCAACCACGATGGGAACAGATGGGAATTCCGATTCGACCACTGCACCACGTGCGGGAACCGCGTTGTTGACGCGCGGAAAACCTGCTCGACCGCGTCGTCCTCTCGCGGGAGCCGCTGCTCATCCGCATTCTTCTCCTTGCTGTGAAGCGAGGAGTCTCTGTCACTAGTGTCCAGAAGGACAGAACAAGCAGTACAGAAAGGTCCATCGCTCGCTGTGTGTGTACATGTCCATGAAATGCGTGGCGATACACGATGCCAGATGGCGAGCCATCTGCACGTAGTCGCGCATCGCCATTTTTACCCTGTCGCATTAACAGGAATCTTGAGCGCATTATTCCTCCTCTTGCGATGGCTCGAAGGCAAGACGAAGGTTATCCTGGATGGCATCCAGGGTGAGGATCTCGTGCTCGTCCACGACGAGCTTATTAACGGCTTATTCCTTGGCTTTCGCGGTGAGAAGGGATATAAGAAAGAAGACTTTCGACTGGGGCGTCTCGAGAAGCCTCGATTCGATGGCGATGTCGACTTCTCGGAACCATCGATTCAGCGACAATCGATCTTTACATTCCCCTTAGTAGAAGGAGGTTTCATCTTTACAGAATCGTCCCGTGAAGATCGCGATGGAGTTAAAAGCTCGCCGATTGGATTCGGAGAGCTCGCGAGCCATGAACTCATGTATGGCGAGCCGTGGTGCGTCACTAGTCGCTGATCTCAACAGCGACGCGACGAATGTCTCTCCAGATATCGCCGCGAGGCGACTGAGGGCGTCCCATTCAACATCAGTGAGATGAGGGAGTTCGCGTGCTCCAGAAGCAAATCTGGAGCGTCGAAATACGATGATTCGCTCATCTTAAACTCGGGCATGGGAATGATTACTAAGTGCTACCAGGTGTAACTAGGCTAGAACATCCCGTCACTAGCTTACACGAACGCTTGAAGAAGCTTTCAGCCTAAGCATTAGGTACCAAATAAAATTTAAATTATTTAAATTTTACAAAGATTTTTAATCGTACTAACTACGAACGTGTTTTCTCTTTTCGGGAACCACTTATTTTCAGGTAATTTATCGTTGTCCATATTAGATCTTCTGGCCCCCAATAATGAACCAATAATAATTTGTTACGCTGTGCCCGCTATCCGGGCACAGCACCTGCCTTCAAATGTAACTTTTTATTTTGTTTTGTTTTAATCCTGCAATGTGCCCATTACAGGCTGCCTGCAGAAATTTTTTTGATAGCGAAGTTTTTCATTTCCTTAAAACCTATCAGCTTTCTCAGTACGGCAAAGTTTAAAAAGAACGCTTGTTGAAGCAATTTTTATATTTTTTCCGACTTGTGATTCCTACTGAGAGAGCGGCTCTTGGCCACGTTGACATCGTCTATATTGTTTTTAAGAATATAGAAGCAGGTGTCGCATGCAACACTTTAGTCTTATCGACAAGGCACTTGTAACGGAATGTCCCGATCCATAAGTATTATTTCCTAAAAGAGGAATACTAAAAAAAATTCATAAGGGAAGAAATAAATTAAGAAGTTGAAAATTATTATCTTGTTAATTTTGACTTAGCTCGATTGATTGGTTGATTTAAGTCTAAACCAACCCCGCCAATCGTTATAAGACACGATTGTGCAGTGCGCAAGGAGGCGCCATAATGAGTTAGTTATTAAAATAAAAAGTTCAAAAGTAGATAGAAGATCGTTACGTTAGAAACTAAATATTGTATACAGTTTACTTTTCTCTATTCTAAAGTCTTAGTCTAGACCTTTGAGCTGAAGACACTTCGCTTCATAGAAACCTTCCTATGTACCTTTCTGTACGTGAAGTTTCGAAGCACCTCATCTACACTGTAATCATTGTAAGAATAACTAGTACTGATCAGAACTAGCGAAAAGTGCCCCAATACACCTGGTAGCACATTGTAGTCAGTCAACGACCTACGCACGTTTTATCCAACATGGACATGTTGAATGAAGAAGGAGGGAGCTTTCCAGCCCCTCAAGAAAGCTATCACGCCACGCGTGAAGGGTTAACTATTTTGAGTGACCTCGAATGGAGAGCGATCGAACGAATGAGTTCAGTCGTAGGCAGGCCAACCGTTGGCGCCATGCCGTTAACTCTGGGAAGAAATGAACAGCATGCGACCATACCCGAGTTCAGATAACACGAACTCGACGGGGCCCAAGAGAAAGTAGCCTTGCTTCACCAGCAAGGCTATCAACACGCGGAGGTGTTGAGAGAACAGGATGCTCAACAATTGGAACTATTGAAAAAGCAGCATGTAAATGCTGTTAATGGACCGACGCTTCCGCGTCGACCCGAAAGCTAAAAGATCGATAATCGCTAAGCTTAAGGCAGTCAAAGGCGACTCCCTTTTGAGATTGTTCGTCGAGTTGGACGACACCATAGAAGCTCGTCGTATAAGTGATGATGCGACGAAAGTGAAATTTGGCATGTCCAACCTAGCCGGACGTGCCAAATCTTGGGCCGTGGGGCTCAAGCTTCACGACTCCTTAGTCTTTGGGTCGCATGAGGTCTATAAGACCCGGCTTTGACAAACATTTGAGCCACCACTTGCCGAATTTAGGGCTCGAGCTGAGCATCTGCATTTTAAGCAGGGCAAGCGTGACATTAACGCTTATGCCCAAAATACACGATACCTGTTCAAGTGTATCGTGAGTCATCCAATTGATGAACAAACACAGGTAATTGTTCATTAAAGGTCTTGCAGATGACCACTTAAGACCAACCTGTTCCGGCTAGCATTAGAGTCGCTAGACAAAGCGATCTCGATAGCGGAACAGGAAAACTTCAGTCTTTAACAGGTTTTTGTGCACTCTGGTGCTTACAGTCCACCAAGGCGACAAGATAACGGAGGTCCAGAACCCATGGATCTATCGTATGTAGAGAGCGAAAAACCTCGCTCTTCAAGTTACAAACGGTTACAAAAATGTAATCGTCGTCAAAAGATGGGCCACTATGCCTATGAGTGTAGTGCCCCACAGTCAGTGCCTAAAAACACTGAGCGAAAAGACCGACCTCTCGCTAGAAACAGCGGAGGACGTGGATCCGAAGCTGTTGCGAAATCGCAACGGCGAGGAGGATCGTCAAAAAATGGTCGAGGTCAGTAGGTGTGGAGCGCTCTACTGATCTAGCAACGTCAAAAGAATTTGCAGGCCTTTTGACGCAAGTTGCTCCTCACACACAAACATTGTGTGTAACCACCCCAGGGGGTGAGTTTAACCTCATCACCCTGAAAATAAAAAGTGTCAAATAAGTTGTCACTTAAGTTCCTAGTCGATTATAAGGTGTCGAATAATTTTATTTGACGCCAATCGCTTGAAGATCGCAGACTCAAATTCATTGAGCGCAATATCCCTCTAGCGAGGATGAGAGTGCGCCTAGCAACAGGTGCATCTGTAATAGTTAAGAAACGTGTAGTTGGTATCCAATACACGGTAAAGGGTAAACAGTACGATGATGATTGCATCGTACTAGATTTAAATGACAAATTTGATATCATCCTTGGATTACCATGGCTCAGAAAGTACGAATTATGTATAAATCGGGAACATCAAGCCGTGACGATGCCTGTCTCTTGTTCATCAGATGGCCAACCGATGAACGTCTTGGAGCCTCCACAAGCGTGTTGATGTCCTACGAGTGAATGCGATGGCCTCACTTGTGGTTCGGTCGTTAGCATGACTGCACAAGACCTCAGTGTGAATGCCCAACACACTGTGGAGTTAGATCCCGACGGATGTGCACAAGCACAGGCAGCGTCGAAGTTCGACCACTCGAATAAGTTGAGTGGTACGAAACAAGGATGATTGCTTTAAAAGCAACATCCGATAAATTTTAAAATTCCCGTCAATAAGAGACAGTACGACAATCCTAGATCGACTGGAAAGTCGATCGTAGAGGATCTCGCTATAGGCAACCACAGCTAGAGGCAGTTGGGGAGGATCAACCCCAAATATTTTCTGTAGGAATAAGTTCCCGGAAACCTGTGGTCAAAGGTTCCTAGATACATTTGGAAATGAGTTCTAACGAAGAAACTGAGACGATCATTGTCTTCGTAACAATGGATCAAGTGTAGGCGGTTATATTTCCCATTTACAACTTTTGGCGAGCAGGCAATATTCCGATATTGACATTGTAAATCGCGATTATCAATTATTACTAATTTTCTTTATTTAATATATCCAGCTTTCTTAGGTCTTTTAACACTTGATCTATTAGCGCCTTCGAAAATAACTTCAGAGATAACTCAATTGCTAACACTAGAACTGTAACGGTTTTTGCGTGATCTGCGTAGTGGCAAAACCAAGCAGATCTGCGTACTTGTCACAGATGACAATTACGTGGCCGATATTCGGTCGGCAATAGTACTTTTTGAGAACGAACGGATTCTTTGTAGCTCCTCGATGGACGAAGTCTCCTCGATGAGAAGACTCGGATTGAACGTCTTAAGTCCCAATCCTGAGAGTCTTTGAAAACTAACCCTTTATATAAGGATTCAATTGATTTTAAGGATAATCAGTACCGTACGAGTTGCCTAAGGATAAAGGCACTCGAAACGAAATCGACACGAAATCGACAGGAAATCGACATGAAATCGACCTAATCCCAGGTTCGAAATACTGTGTCATGAAGCAATGGCCATTGTCTCGTGAACAAGTATTAGCGATCGACAAATTCTTTGCCGATCGCTTAGCAGCGGGCCATGCGATGGAATCAACTTCCTCACATAGCTCTCCGACCTTCTGTGTGCGTAAAACAACAGGAGGATGGCGGATTGTGCATGCATTCAATAAACTGAGCGCTGCAACCGTATTGCCTCAAATGCCGATACCACGAAAAGACGTAATCATTGATAGTATGTTAAAGAGCACTATCTTGTCGTCAATGGATCTGATGGATGGATTCTATCAGATCCTTATGCGTGAACAGGACATTTCTCTCAAGAGGTATGCTAGGAGAGTGGCTAGTCTTGCCATAGGGACATAGTAATGCCCGTGCGACATTTAATATATGTGTAACCAATCTGTTGAGATCGGTGCAGAATTTAGCACCGAGCTTTTGTGATGACGTCTCCGTTCATAGCAGAGCCATGAACGGGAAGTCGGATGTTGAAGTACATCGTACCCACGTCCGAAAGGTTTTTACACTTATGCGTGAGCGCAAGTTGTATGCAAATCTCAAGATGTGTATATTCGCTGCAAGCGAGAAACCACTTCTTGGCGATCGTGGGGTAAACACGGTGTACGCCCGGATCCAGAAAAGATCAAGGCGATCACCGATTGACCTGTGCCGGTCGATGTAAAGGGACTCACTAAGTTCCTCGGCCTAGCAGGGTACCTGCACAAGTACTCATGCAATCATGCCGAAATGACAGTACATATTTCTAATAAAAATGTAAAGTGGTCATGGAGCTGATTGTCAGCGTTCCTTCGAGGCTATTCAGCAGAGCTTGATGCAATCGCCAATCCTGGCGATTGCGAACCAAGACCGACCTTTTCATGTGGTCTGTGACGCCATCGATTTTGCAATTGGCTGTGCTTTAATGCAATATGACACAGACGGCGCAGAGCGCGTCGCCTGTTATCATTTGCGTCAGCTTCAACCAACTAGCAGCAAATACTAAGTGCATGACAAGGAACTTCTTGCCATGAAATACGCACTGACTAAGTTTAGGGTCTGTCTTATGGGAGATAGACCGTTCATTGTATATACGGACCATGCTTGTTCGCAAAAAATGGCGAGATAGTTGTCTTTCTCCTCGGAGTATAACTTCTCCGTGGAGCACAAACCAGAACGACTTATCGTCGCTGATGCCAATTTGCGGCGATCGACAATGTTGACAACTCCTTAAGGGATGGTTGTGCTAGTAAGAGCTGTATCTTCTTTGTAGGCCTTCTAAAGTCGTCAAGTAATGCTGAGGACGGTAAACTTTAGCCTAGTGGACTTATCCTCACTCTTGATTGAAGCAGCCGGCTCAAATCCAGGCCAATACATAAGCGCATCAGCGACGACATTAAGTCGTCCTGGCTTGAATTCCACGGAGTAATTTTACTCGCGAAGAAAGGCATTCATCATCTTGCTATTCTGGACGGTTTATATAAACAATAAATGGTCTATTTCCTTAGAGATATGATCAAAACTCAGCCAGTGCATCGTTCATGGCACGAAGTTCCTTGTCATGCACTAAATAGTTACGCTCAGCTTATCGAAGCTGACGCGACAGATAGTAGACGACGCGCTCTGCGCCGCCTGTGTCATGTTGCATCAACGCACTCGCGATCGCAAAATCGCTGGCGTCACAGCCCACATAAATGGTCTGTCTTGGTCTGCAATTGTCAAGATCGGCGATTGCGTCAAGCTTTGCACTATACCTTTTGAAGAAACGCTTGACAGTTAACGTTATCTGACCACTTCATCTTCTTGTGTGAACGAGACAGATGCACTGTCATTTTGGCATAGTTGCGCGAGTATTTGTGCAAGTACGCCGCTAGGCCGAGAATTGTTTTAAGTCTACTTACATTAACTGGCACAGGCCACTCGGGTGGTCGTCTTTATCTTTTATGGATCAAGGCGTACACCGTGTTTTTGCACGATGCACCCAAAAAGTAATATATCGCTTGCAGCGATCATACGCTTCATGAGATTGGCAAACAACTTATACTCTCGCAAAGTATAAGCGCCTTACTGACGTGGGCGTAATGTACTCCAAGGTCCGACTTTTCGTACATAGTCAGACTTAGAAAGAATACATCATCAAAAATAACTTGGAGCGTAATCCCGCACCGATTTAATTAAACTGGCAACACATCTGTTGGATGTCGCAGGAGAATTATTTAGCCCCTGTGGCATCACTAACCACTATCAAGCATATTGCTTGGGGTGCTTTTGCTCTGAACAGAATATTCTGTTCACACATAGGGATCTGATAGAGCCCATCGTCCATCAGATTCATGAACAAAAAATACATATACCGTCAATGATTACGTCCTTTCTCAAATATTAAAATGCCCCAAAATTGCTTCTCACTCGGATGGATGTCGTATATGAACACTCCAGTATAACATTCTTTTTTGTATGCGAATTGCAATCGACGTTGACGTAGTAATCGGTCAGTAACCGTTTTTCTCGTTTCTTTACCTAGATTTTGCGTCAGCTTGCTAAGAGGCGGCGGTGGGCGCACACTATGGTCCATTTTTGGCGACTCCGGACAGCAAGGGTATAGCTGGGTTTCTGGTTGTGTTACTGAAGCACGCAACGGATAATCTCGTCGCATATGGCCATCTGACCAAATGGATGCAATCGCGTCTTCTATTGGCGGTTTTTGGTTGGTGTTACGGCCCGACCTACATACGGTTCGGAACCTTTGTTGCGACCAGCAGATTTATGGACTCCGCATTTGACTTTATTTTAGTGAAGTGGTTAAATTTTAGATTTTGAAAACAATTTTTGCCTCTGTAAGTAAGAACATAATGTTAGTACATCAAATTTTTATCATTACTCCTTACTACTGGTATAGACATGTCTAATTCAGGTGTAAGAATTGCATTACACGACTTTTATTATATTGTAGGTTTACTCGACAGCTTTCTAGACAAAAGTTGTTTGCACTCGGAAGGAAAGACCGAGTTGATCCCACATGTGATGCAACTCTTACACCTGAATTAGACATGTCTATACCAGTTGCCCCCTTTACATTTTAACTAGCTGGCTACTAACTATGCCTGCTGTGAGCGAACGTTTATTTTGTACGTCGTCGACAGCTCACGCTTGCTATGTAACGGGCTAAAGTGCCTAATGTGACACTCCCGTTATGTTCACTTAACGTGAAGTCAATTACTTCATGTGAAGTAATATGACCTGCCACTAGAGTGAGGATCGCATAGTGATGTATGTGATGTACATAGGTATATTCGCATTGACAGGGATGTCGTCTAGCGTCACCCGCGAGCAGAGGTATTCGGAACAATACACTCGCCATGTAGAGATGCATTTCTACAGAGGTGGCATCTATTGATTGGTTAAAGGTTTTTATTTGATTCTATTACATGCAAATCACTCTTAAAACTACTTCCTCGATAACATGCGCCCGTGAAGCCGAATAACCGCTTCCGTGGCGACACTTGTTCTAACGTTGAATTTCGTTGTGTGAGGTCACTTTAGGCGCCCACCAATGACCTCACTGCTAATGAGTGAAGACGGTCAAACCGCTTCCCAACTGTCCTCGTAGGTGTGTGCGCTTTAGAAGAGCCCGGCTACATTCTTGGCGTATAATGCGAAAACTTAAACGAATTTGGAAAAATGATAAAAATGTCACCCATACCAACATTCGGATGTTTTGTAATGGGGCACACATCGGTTGGTGAACGTTGTTGTGGTACATTTACTTTTTGGGTAAAATACCATTTTATCCTATTTAAAATAGTTATTTACTAAAATTCCATTTATTATGGGTAATCAATGTGGTCGCCGCCAGATATAAATCTGACTGCCGAAATCTATTCTTAAATAAGCTAGGGGTAAGGTTTTTTAGATTTAAATAATTAAATAAAGTTCAGTTCCCTTTTGATCTTAAAGGATCTAGTGCCTTCCTTAGGCTTGCGCTTAGGTCTGTGAGAGACAGAAGCCTTTCTAAGATACACACTCTCGGGCACTAGTTGTCACTTGGTTCTACGAATCCCTGAATTTCTAGAACTAGGGTTTATTAAACTTTGATAGAGGTAACATAGCACAATTACGGAGGAAGAAGCTACACTTGTATTTACTAAAGACCATACCAAATATAAATACTCGTACTGTATTATTAATATTGGAGTATCAAGACCAGAAAATTTCTTATGCATTCAAACGAATAGTAAAGGTCATAGTTATCTTTTTAAAGAAATGTTAATGTAGCATTTCTCTCCACTCGAGTTGAATTATAATAGGTCGGGTCAAATGAATTCTAGAATTAACGATACACAGATACAAGCTAGACTAGTATCAACTAAATTTAAATACAGTACTTAAGCAAATTAGAAATTATTTACATATAATGGGTGGTTTATTGCCACAGACGTTTATCAATTGCCACCTCTGATTGGCTAATCGGTGTAAACTAATATGATTGGGCGATAGGGTGCTATTATTGGTTTGTGTCGATAACAAGAATCGATTTGTCTCTGGCAATACTCAAAACGTCTGTGGCAATGGTCAAAACGCTGTGGCAATTCTCTCGAGACATAGATTGCAAAGATGCGAAAGATTGTTTGTGCCCAATTTGATTGGCAGAAAAGTTTTAATAAATTTGTACGCCTAATGTAAAGAATGCTGTCGTTCGTTGCAGCACTGTGCCCCCTCGCTTTGAGCCTATCCGCCACAGCATACGATACATCCTCGCGCTTCAAACGATTTTCTAGCAAAGGGTATGCTCTTCAGGGTCGTGCCGATCCAGAGAAAGAAATACCGCTAGTTATTGGCCTTTATCCAGCCGACTTTGGTGGTCTAGAGCAAGAATTCTACCAAGTTTCGGATCCAAGGTACTACTTAGATTGTAACTTGGTTATTGAGCTCGATTGATCGTTCAATTCCGTAACTTATTCATTGCTAGAAGCATTGCCTATGGCCACTATCTCGCCCAAGAGGAAATAGACAAACTTTCACAGCCAACAATTGGGGCACTTGATGCAGTCCGACAGTGGATAAGTGGAACATTACCTTTTGAAAGCGTAGGGATATTTTCGGCTACATCAAATTTGTACAAGATTTCGATGAAGGTGAAGCACGCTGAGCGTTTACTACATACGCAAATTCATCACTATGAGGCGGAGGAGCTAGAGAGTGTTCCGGCTTGGAAGCGGCACAGGATGATGCGAGCATTGACGGATATATCGGTGCCAGAGCATTTGCAAGATTATGTCTCATTTGTAAGTGTAAATACGCATCCACTTGGATTGAGAGCGCTAAGATCTGCCTCGTCATCTGACACGATGGAGTTTCCAGGCACTACAGTAAATAATTTAGCGCAACTTCGAACAATGTACAATATTCCAGACGACCTTAGAGTTACTAACGCCAGCAACAGTCAATGTGTGCCATCCTTTTTTGAAGAGGCCTATGACCCTCAGGATTTAGCTCGATTTTTTTCTAAGTTTTTGCCAGGAGAGAGCATACCACAGATCATTGAAAAAGGCAATCGAATTAATCAAGCTGAACGCCCGAGCCTTGAGTCATCACTAGACTTGCAATATATCACGGGCTTAGCTCGGAACGCTACGACGTATCTCTGGAGCATGAACGGCACAAATCCGTACTCTTCGGATGATGAGCCATTTTTAGAGTTTGCAGAGGATGTGCTCGCGCAGAAGAATCCTCCACTCGTCGTCTCAATCAGCTACTCAGATGACGAAGAGCATATTTTTAACGTCTCACCAGGGTACGCGCGCACCCTAGACACCCTTTTTATAAAGATGGGGTTACGTGGAATCACGGTTCTTGTTGCCAGTGGAGACGATGGTGTCACTGGACTGCGCACTGAATTTGAAAAAATTCCAATGGAGGACATGTGCAAAAAAAGTGGCCCGCAATGGCCATCTTCTAGTCCGTATATTACTTCTGTTGGTGCCACAATGCTCCTAGCAGAATCACAACAGGCAGCAAAAATGTTCTTTCGCACGAAGGAAGAGGTGGTCTGCAGTACCGAGACCAATGGTATGATTACATCTGGTGGTGGATTTTCAAACATTTACTCAATTCCAGAGTACCAGCGCACAGCCGTTGAGAGGTATATGAAAACCTGGAATATACCTACGTTGCCGAATTTTTTTCGCGAAAGTGGTCGAGCCTATCCTGACGTAGCTGCTTTAGGCTCAAACTTTCTCATTTTCATCAAAGGGCAGATTTCGCCTGTATCAGGAACCTCTGCATCCACACCAGTAATTGGCGCAATGGTGACTCTTTGGAACGACGTGCGATTAAATGCTGGCAAGAGTCCATTGGGCTTTATTAATCCACTTCTCTACCATCTTTCTGAAACTCATCCCGACGCCTTTCACGATGTGGTCGTAGGGAATAATGGAGCTCATCGTCGGGGCAATACACCTTGTGACGAATCCTTTAGTGCTGCTGCTGGCTGGGATGCGGTTTCTGGCGTCGGCTCTCCCAACTTTTCTGTAATAAACGATATTATTGCCAATCTCGAGAACCACTTTAACGCGTCTCAACTAGGCAAAATGAATATCTCCGGCATTACAAGCGTCAGTAGCGATGCAATAATCGCAAAGAGTGACTCTGGCGAGGCAAATACGTTTATGATGGTGCTATTCGTTGCTGCAGTCGTTGCAAACGTCGCAATTGGCTTTGTTGTGGTGGTTGCAATGATAAAGCGGTGGAGAAATCAGTATACACCCCTTAATGATGCTGTCTGTGGACTCACTCCTAGCTCTGTTTCAACCGCAATTCCTTTAAAAAGCGTGAAGCAATTGAAATTGGATGCTGGAAACGTTGAAGATGTAGAGCTTAGTGAGATTAATCTGAACTAATGCATTGATTAGCACACGTCAGAACTATGCAAGTACTCGTCATTTCAGTCAAAAGGTTGCTCATAGGCCATTCCTGATATTACATTTTTATTCGTACTTTAGTAAAAATGTGACGGTGTGTATTGTTAGATGAAATTAACACCCAAAGGTTGTTTATTAATATATTATCTAAAAGGTAGATAATATTTGGAGAATATTACTTTACATGGCAATATTCTATAAGCTTATACATTGGTAGATATAGACCATTATATCTACTTTCTCCGCGGCCCAGTCAGCGCTGGACGAGCGCAAAGAGTGAGACAGATAAGATTTTAGTACTTGTTTAGTATTAGCATATAATTAAGTTAGTATAAATAGATAGAAAACAGAAGAACTTAATTATATTAAATACAGTTTACTTTTAACCCTCTTTAAAGAAAATGTTTTTTAAAGAGTCTTCCTCTGCACGTACTAGTGTACGTGAAGTGACGTGAGGCACCACTCGCACTGAAGCAGTGCAAAGTGGACATGTACTGAAGCAGTACAAGTCAGTAGTGCTCCGTTACAAAAAAGAAAGAGGAACCGTTAATCACCCCTCAGTTTCTGGTAAACCCCCCTCAGTCTGATATGATTGGCTAATTTTATGCATGCATAATGCATACCTGGTAGTAGACGATATGGTAGCACCGCCCGTTTGCTGCCTATCGACGTCAATTATTTTGTGCTCAATTTGCAATCATTCAGCCAGTTCGCATTATTCTTGTAATGGAGCATACTTCAGTTGATGGACGTTGTTTTGGTACGTTTACTGTATGGGTAAGATATCCTTTTTTTTGCTCTATTTAAAATACCTAATCAGCAAAATCTCATTTTTTATTATGGGTAACATATGTGGCAGACGCCAGATATAAATCTAGCGGCCGAAATCTATTTTAATTTGGCTAGGGTAAGGTTTTAGATTCAATCCCCTCTAGATCTTACAGCGTCTAGTGCCTTCATAAGGCTTGCGCATTGTCTATGAGAGAAAAAAACTTTCTAAGGTATATACTGTCGGGCACTAGGTGCCACTTGGTTTTACGAAACCCCTGCATCCCTAGTACTAGGTTTCGTTAAGCTTTACGAGCTTGTGCAACTCACTAAGTTGTTAAACCTATAATTTTCTTAGAATAAGTGTCTCTCTGAGTCTATAAGTCTTCCTCGACTTAAGGAGCAAGGTGGCTCTGCTTCACATCTTATTAAACTATTTTACGGTTCACGATTCTATTCTGTAAACTGAGTGCTACTTATTACTAACAAGAACATTCTATTGTATAAGCTTGGTGAATCGGCGCGAGATAGCGAGCCTGAGAGAAAATGTCGCGGTCAGATCCCACGGCACTGCTCACCAGCACTGCCTTCTCCGTGTTTTCGATTCGCGACACAACGCGCTTCGCAAGCTTGTAAACTCATTCTGCCATGAATGAGCGCGTCTGCGTGTAGTGCAAAACTTGTACGGCTGGAAGCAATGAGGCGCCGGTGCTATTCAATTATTTTCTAGACGCGTAGATTTCTAAAGCATCGATGGAGACAACCTGGCCTACACAAAAAAATGACGTGAAAAATGTCACACGCGATCATTAATTAACGTTGTGGATTAAATACGCGCTCGCTCTTTTCACGCGTCGCTTAGGCGAGCCAGTAGAACCCTTTGCAGCTTGGGCAATATCGATGTCCGTCAACAGGTACGCAGCGTCGCACATTCGTGCGTATTCCATCTTCAATCAACTCTCATACTAATAACATTATCATCCTAGGACGAATCACGTATCACGCACTGGAATCGGCGTTAAAATAGCTTTTCTATAGCTTTCACAATGTCTGGATCCGTACACACAAGAAACAAAGCGTCGCCATCGGGAATGATTGGCAAAATTGGTCTAGCATCCCTTCCACGTCTAGGGCCGATTATCAAGGAGCCTAGTCTTGGCAGAACTCGCCCAGTCCTCTCCACGCGTCCATCAAGAACTCAGCGCGTTACGGCCACGTCTGAGCACGGCAAATGGGTGTACAATCAGTTCAGTACTGTAGCACTTAATAGGATTCGCAGCTTCTCGACGGCAGTTACATGACACGGATCAGCGCCCGTCTTACGGCTCGAGATGCCGGCGAAAAAAAGCGCCAGTGTACTCGTGCTGTTGAAGCTGATTGTAGAGAAAATGGTTTTCAAACAAGCCATTTAAAGATGGCGTTTCAGCTTGGAATTTAGCCAAGCATGTAGTGTTATATCAAACTGAGTGGATTTTACCAGAACCTGAGAGGAGATTAACGGATCCCAAAGAAAAATAGTAAATCTTGCAGACACATATGACGCCTCTCTCTCGCCATTATAAGTTTTTATGAATACTCTCGTTTGTAATGCGTTGAGCTTTGTCGGCCGGTGACTTAAATTACAGCATTTCGGTACGACTCATATAGAATCTCGCTGCTAAAATTATGTTCGTGGCCTTCTGCAATAGCTTTATCATTAATGACGCCAGCACACGATTATATGCCTTCAAAACACTTTTTGAGCAAGAAAAGGTAAGGTCGTTTCTTTTCGATGTCTCATCTGGCTGCAATTTCGTAGGTTACGAATCCGTATGACTTGTTTGCTGGTAGTAGTTCGCCAAATGATACAAAGTACTTGTGTATGAACCAGTCGCGTGGACTAAACATGTGCTGTTCTGTACTATTCTCCGTTGAGGCTGCAATGTGAGCAAAATCGTTATCATAAATGGATCATTGCCTTATTTTAATGTAGACGTCTTGCCAAAAAACAAACACACTATATGTTATGGGGTGCCTGTTACATAAAGTTTATTACCTGTTCGAGGAATAATAAAGGATATAATTTGGGAACCGGTATAGACCCCCCTTTTGTTATAGCCACACCCCTCCCCGTCTGTATTGAATAAAAACGTCATATAAAATATTTTCACTGTATGGTCATTTAAAAATCAACCGTTTTTCTTACAATCGTCTTTAGATCGCCAATTGCCCGCCAACTACATTTAAGAACCGGTATAGCCAAACTCCTAAATTATCTATTTCTGTATTTAGAGAGTAGCGAAATGGTAGCAACTTGTTGATAACTAAATTTCATATGATAAACCTTTATGCAGGCCTTCCCGGCTTTAGTAGCTCCAAATGCCTGCAGAAAGACTTCCAATATTTTGTCACTTCTTTGTTTAATAGCAAGATACTTTTCCAACAAAGAAATTACGAGCGAAAGCCGACAAAACCTGAAACATGAGAAAATTGTGGCTGGCTTGCTGACATACAAAGAAGTGCGGTCGAACGAATAAGCTCGACCGTAGGGAATGGTGCCATTTTGGTCATGCTGTCGGTTTGGACAGAGATGCCGCCCTCCATTAAGCCATCGCCAAGCTCATATAACAATAACTTGACGAGGCGAAGGAGACAGTAGCCTTCCTTGATCAGCAAGGCTCTCGACAGGCAGAACTGTTGAGTTCATTGTGGGAACATAAAAAGACCACTGAGATTCGCTTATTTGAAAGGTAAGTATGCACTTCCGCAAAACTTGGTAAAAGTAAAGTAAAACCAATTTATCCTTTGCTTGACCGCCAAAGACTAACTAACATGCATGCGCAAGAGCGCGCCTCCGACCCTTGTCGATTATTTTCAGCTCAACTTCCCCCTTGTGCTCGATTTGCTGCTCTCTCTTTCGTTTTTTATGACTTACCAATCAAGTGCGGGCGCTCTTGGCTTTTTCTCACCTGTTAAATGCAGTACATCCAACATCGCCAAATGAAAATACGGTTTTCGATGTGCTCAGGGGCAGTCACACCCATTGCACTACTCTCATGTAGATAGATAAAATGTGTGGCTATAGCGATTCCCTAATGTAATTTAGGGTGTGTGATGGTGTATCAAATTCCAAAAGGGGATCTTACGACGACTCTAAAGGAATGATTGTTAATTTGCGATACAGCGCAAAAATAAAAATGTGTCATGTTGTCATTTTTAATCTGTTCTTTTTTTTAATAAAAAAACAAACAGACGGGGAGGGAGGGGTGTGGCTATAGCAAAAGGGGTGTGTGCCAATACCGGTTCCCTACTTTTTATATTTTAATAATTTTACTTAACATTTCCAATATTACCGTACACGGTAAGTGTTGTAGCGGCCTGGCGGCAGTTCTGTTCATTGGTTGATTTTATGCTTTAAAAAAACGCCGATCGCTGCTAAACGCGCGAGTGGGCGACAAGCAATGAGTCGAAATGCATCCTTAGATTAATAAACAAATTCAGTCAAGAAGATACGAATACGTAAAATTTTGAACATATTAATTCAGTTCAACTGTTTTCCCTGTGATAAGTCTAACTTAGTATTAGTTGCTTGGAACTCTCAGCAACTTAAAACCTTCCTCTGCACGTCGTGTATGTGAAGTATTCGGAGGCACCTTTACCGTCACTGTTATCAGTTTAAACTAGCTAGTACTGATGCAGTATAAGCGAAAGGTGTCACGCTACAACTAATGCCGAAGCGTTTTTGCGTTAAGAGCTTCTATGTGACAAGGCACTTTTTTCTAAAACTGATAACAGTACTAGTCAACGTACACTGGCCTCTACTACTTCACGTATATGACGTGCAGAGGAAGTTTCTAAGTAGCTAAGAAGTCTTAACTACTAAGGGCAAATTCTAAGGCTTTAGAATAAGGAGAAGTAAAACTGTATTAATATATTCAGCTCTTTCATAACGATCTTCTATCTACTGGTGGTCAGACGGAGGGGGCAAACCGTATTCTCGAAGAGATACTTCGCGGATACGTCCAGTTGTTCACGAGTTGGAGCGAGATCTTGCCGATGGTGAAATTTGCCATCAAGAATTCTGTGCATGCTTCTACATAGCACACACCATTTTTTCTTGAATGTTATACGCCACCCACGTATACCCACCTTGTTTAAGAGTGACTTTTATTCAGGGGGAGGGGACTCGCTCGAGCAAAGAACCTTCTAGCTCTTGCTTTAGCTAAGGTGAATGCGAAGGATACCAATGTTGATTTATTTAACATTGAAGTGGACAAACTCAGTTATCATAATTTTTTTATTACTAACTTCAATCACGATGCTGAATGACCCAGCATCGAAAACAATATTAGTAATCAGAACGATAATGCTCTGAATAATGAAGAGATTGTTATATCCGCTGTGCGCACCGGTCGTACTAAAGACAAGAATAAAACCGAGTCAGTTGAAGAATTCCTGCTGGCTATAGAAGCAGTGGTCCGTTTCGTACGGGGTTCCATCGCTGATGCTGTGGACCAACAGAAACGGAACTCTGACAAAATGGAAGAGCAAAAATTCCTTCATTTTTAAATTAATGACCTAGTCCTACTGTGTACGGTAAACCTACCAAAACATGTAGCGACGAATGGGGGTAGTAACAAATTACTTCACAGGTATATCAGCCCTTTTCGTGTACTACACCGCCAAGGCAATGCATACACGATCGAGCTGCTCCGTAGGATGCGTACGCATCCTTCGTTTAATGTCAGGCGTCTTCGCCCGAACCATCCGTACGAGGCTTCTTCCGGTTCCGAATCCCACCTGAACGGACTTAGGCGTCTGCCATAGCCTGATGGTCCCGAGCCAAAGCATAATAGTCTAGGGAACAGAGTTTGGTTATCACGAACCAGACGTTCCACTACATCCTCCAAGGATGCGAGCTTTTAACAAGCTGTTTCCAGCTCGTTTTGAAGCGACTAATGCCCGTTCGTTCGCCAGTTGATCAACCGCAACTTGCGCACAGGTTTTAAACTGGTCACGAGAAACACCATCGACCGCCACCGCTACTTGCACGACGGAGCGTTCGTGATCAATGTCCTCCTGTCAATTACGAAGGACATAATCCAAGCCACGGTGTTGACTCGGGTTCGGCAAATGAGGCGAACCCGATTTCTTTTCTCTCCTCCAGATATATTGACGAATGCAAGTGGTAAAAAGCGTTTCCTAGCTAATCGCTTCTTGAACCCCCGCCATATGAAGGGGTTCGAACGAGTTATCTCGTTCGATGGCGAGAGTATCCAACCTCGCATGTTAGCTGGGAACCTCGTTCCCAACTAATGATGGACGTTTCGGGTCTCGTTTGATAGTACGACGAGACCCATCCTCCACGACAGAGGGTCCATCCGAGAAAGAACGCTTCCCGCGCTCGTAGAAGGATTGGAGGTTCTCAATCCTTCGCGCATCTCGCAAGAGATGTGCGTCCTCCAATGAGGGTATTTAAGAGAGTATGCCTCCTTTGTGGCATGACCTCTTAAAATAGCATAGATGAGCCCCCCACGAGAGGCAAGGCAACCCTGCATGTTAAGACAAACTTGTAGCGTGCACCGACAACGGCCCGTTTTTCAAATCAATTACGCAAAACATCCAGTTTGTCAAGCCAGACCTCTCGCCCTATGCTTTGCACGTTCTGTACAACTGCTTCCGAATCTTGGAACAAATGATTGCCCGCTTACATGTATAACACGATGCCGGAAAGAGGCATCGATAAAGAATTCGGTTTCGTATTTACAAGGCTTATGAAGTCTGGGTGAGTCGAATATCAGAATATGGTATCGATCGTTGGTCATGCAAGACCAACGAGTCAGTTTGCCCTTACAGGGCAACCAGGGCTTAATTTCGGGAGCGTACCGCAAAACAATGCGGTCCCTCTCCCGTTGGTTCATGCTAATGTTAACGCCAACATTACTCTCGGAGTGATCCTTAGAATCACTCCGTCCCTGATGATGCATACTAGCATTACCAGTAGTATGCTTACCAAAGTGACCTTTACAATCGTTTCGCTCCTCGTGATGCATAGTGACATCACCAAAATTATCATCGTCCATGGAGTCATCACAAGATGACTCCATATTAAAAGGTTCTGACGAGGTGTAAAACAACTTCGTTATCACCTCTTTGGTTGTCACGTCTGAACCCGTAGGTTTAACGGATGCGGCCCCAGTTGATCCGGAGGCCTAACAGTTGCCACCGATTCGGGCGAGACGCCGACTCGGACCAGTCACCTACAATGGGAGTAGTAGATGACTTATCCCAGAGCACCAGAAATGGGAGAAGCAGGTGACTTATACTGGTCACCTTCAATAGAAGTAAGAGGTCCAAAGTAGACGCATTAGCGTCTGCTAAATCATTTGAATCGCTAACAGCTGCACCGAGCGGTGCAGCTGCCAGCTTTGCGGCCTCATAGGCGACGCGCACGGCTTTCGAAACCATGCGCAATCAAAAGTTGGAATTAAATTAAAACCAACAAGTGCTAATGTACCGAGAGAGACGTAATAGTACTCTCTGTTCACTTTACATTATTCACTAAGTGACTATTGTTTAGGGGGGTCAACGGGTGTGTACCGCTACATAGATATTATTTCTCATACGAGAAATAATAAATGTTATTTCCTACGAGAGGAATAAAAAAGTACAAAATGTGAATCAACTTTTATACGGCCCAGATTAAATTCTGGTAATTTTATTAATTTTGACTTAATAGTTCAAAATATTGCCTAATTTGGTAATATTGACGCAATATGACATTAGTTCTATTGATTGGTTATTTAAGATTGAATCAACCCCGCCAATCGTTCAAAGCACGATTAGGCGTCGCGCAAGGAGGCGCATTGCGTTCTGTTTCAGAAAGATCAGAAGTTAACATTTCAATTGTGTTTCAAGTAATTTGAACACAGTTTGCCAAAATTCCGCCGTGAATCTAGGGTCTCGATCTAAGACCAGATCGCGGGGTAACTCATGAGTCGAAATATCGTGTCAAGAAAGACACGAGCACAGCCTTTGGCTGTGATCGACTCCGGTACTGCAGCAAGATGTATTAATTTGCTAAAACGGTCAACAAAAACAAGAATACCATTATTCTTGTGGGTGTCTTCGGGGAATCCGAAGACGGAGTCCATGAATACGGACTGCCAGCCCTCTGCCGGAACAGGCAGAGGTTGTAACAAAGCACGGGATGAAGCACTGGGCTTTACCCGTTGACAAACTTTGCAAGCACGAATGTACTAGCGGACGAACTCATCCTGGCGTGGCCAGTAGAAGTCGCGACTTATCGTGGGATAGGTCTTCTAACGTCCACGAGTGACCACTTATTGGTGCATCGTGGCACTCGTACATGATGCGTAAACGCAAATCTTTATGGGTGGGAATGACGACACGAAATATGTCGCCAGCAATGGCTGCGTAATACTGTAACCCGTTCCGTGTTGTGTATCGATCTGTTGAGAATCTACACAATATCGACAATCCATCAACCCTTTAAAACCTTTATCTTCTTGATAAGCTCTCTAACGTTGTCGAGTGATGTTGGTGACCGAACATTTATTCTTGCAACAGTAGCCTTATGCTCCCTCTCTTTCGTAGCCAGCTCAAAATCGGGCCGCCGCGATAGGGCATCATCGACGATAAGTCGTTCTGGTTTGTACTCCACGGAAAAGTTATACTCCGAGGAGAAAGACAACTATCTCGCCATTCTTTGCGAACACGCATGGTCCGTATATACAATGAACGGTCTATCTCCCATGAGACAGACCCTAAACTTAGTTAGTGCGTATTTCATGGCAAGAAGTTCCTTGTCATGCACAAATAGTTGCGTTTAGCTGGTTGAAGCTGACGCAAATGATAACAGACGACGCGCTCTGCGCCGTCTGTGTCATATTGCGTTAACGCACAGCCAATTGCAAAATCGCTGGCGCCACAGACCACATGAAAAGGTCGGTCTTGATTCGCAACCGCCAGGATTGGCGATTGCATCAAGCTTTGCTGAATAGCCTCGAAGGAACGCTGACAATCAGCTCCATGACCACTTTACATTTTTCTTAGAAATATGTACTGTCATTTCGGCATGATTGCGTGAGTACTTGTGCAGGTACGCCGCTAGGCCGAGGAACTTTCTAAGTCCCTTTACATCGACCGGCACAGGTTAATCGGTGATCGCCTTGATCTTTTCTGGATCCAGGCGTACACCGTGTTTACCCACGTTGCACCAAGAAGTGGTTTCTCGCTTGCAGCGAATATACACATCTTGAGATTTGCATACAACTTGCGCTCACGCATAAGTGTAAAAACCTTTCGGCCGTGGGTACGATGTACTTCAACATCCGACTTCCCGTTCATGGCTCTGCTATGAACGGAGACGTCATCACAAAAGCTCGGTGCTAAATTCTGCACCGATCTCAACAGATTGGTTACACATCTATTAAATGTCGCACGGGCATTACTATGTCCCTATGGCAAGACTAGCCACTCCCCTAGCATACCTCTTGAGAGAATGTCCTGTTCACGCATAAGGATCTGATAGAATCCATCCATCAGATCCATTGACGACAAGATAGTACTCTTTAACATACTATCAATGATTACGTCTTTTCGTGGTATCGGCATTTGAGGCAATACGGTTGCAGCGCTCAGTTTATTGAATGCATGCACAATCCGCCATCCTCCTGTTGTTTTACGCACACAGAAGGTCGGAGAGCTATGTGAGGAAGTTGATTCCGTCGCATGGCCCGCTGCTAAGCGATCGGCAAAGAATTTGTCGATCGCTAATACTTGTTCACGAGACAATGGCCATTGCTTCATGACACAGTATTTCGAACCTGGGATTAGGTCGATTTCATGTCGATTTCCTGTCGATTTCATGTCGATTTCGTTTCGATTTCGTTTCGAGTGCCTTTATCCTTAGGCAACTCGTACGGTACTGATTATCCTTAAAATCAATTGAATCCTTATATCAAGGGTTAGTTTTCAAAGACTCTCAGGATTGGGACTTAAGACGTTCAATCCGAGTCTTCTCATCGAGGAGACTTCGTCCATCGAGGAGCTACAAAGAATCCGTTCGTTCTCAAAAAATACTATTGCCGACCGAATATCGGCCACGTAATTGTCATCTGTGACAAGTACGCAGATCTGCTTGGTTTTGCCACTACGCAGATCACGCAAAAACCGTTACAGTTCTAGTGTTAGCAATTGAGTTATCTCTGAAGTTATTTTTTCGAAGGCGCTAATAGATCAAGTGAATAACCGCCTACACTTGATCCATTGTTACGAAGACAATGATCGTCTCAGTTTCTTCGTTAGAACTCATTTCCAAATGTATCTAGGAACCTTTGACCACAGGTTTCCGGGAACTTATTCCTACAGAAAATATTTGGGGATTATCCTCCCCAACTGCCTCTAGCTGTGGTTGCCCATAGCGAGATCCTCTACGATCGACTTTCCAGTCGATCTAGGATTGTCGTACTGTCTCTTATTGACGGGAATTTAAAAATTTATCGGATGTTGCTTTTAAAGCAAGCATCCTTGTTTCTTACCACTCAACTTATTCGAGTGGTCGAACTTCGACGCTGCCTGTGCTTGTGCACATCCGTCGGGATCTAATTCCACAGTGTGTTGGGCATTCACACTGAGGTCTTGCGCAGTCATGCTAACGACCGAACCACAAGTGAGGCCATCGCATCCACTCGTAGGACATCAACACGCTTGTGGAGGCTCCAAGACGTTCATCGGTTGGCCATCTGATGAACAAGAGACAGGCATCGTCACGGCTTGATGTTCCCAATTTATACATAATTCGTACTTTCTGAGCCATGGTAATCCAACGATGATATCAAATTTGTCATTTAAATCTAGTACGATGCAATCATCATCGTACTGTTTACCCTTTACCGTGTATTGGATACCAACTACACGTTTCTTAACCGTTACAGATGCACCTGTTGCTAGGCGCACTCTCATCCTCGCTAGAGGGATATTGCACTCAATGAATTGAGTCTGCGATCTTCAAGCGATTGGCGTCTAATAAAATTAATCGACACCTTACAATCGACTAGGAACTTAAGTGACAACTTATTTGACACTTTTTGTTTTCAGGGTGATGAGGTTAAACTCACCCCCTGGGGTGGTTACACACAATGTTTGTGTGTGAGGAGCAACTTTCGTCAAAAGGCCTGCAAATTCTTTTGACGTTGCTAGATCAGTAGAGCGCTCCAAACCTACTGACCTCGACCGTTTTTTGACGATCCTCCTCGCCGTTGCGATTTCGCAACAGCGTCGGATCCGCGTCCTCCGCTGTGTCTAGCGAGAGGTCGGTCTTTTCGCTCAGTGTTTTTAGGCGCTGACTGTGGGGCACTACACTCATAGGCATAGTGGCCCATCTTTTGACGACGATTACATTTTTGTAACCGTTTGTAACTTGAAGAGCGAGGTTTTTCGCTCTCTACATACGATAGATCCATGGGTTCTGGACCTCCATTATCTTGTCGCCTTGGTGGACTGTAAGCACCAGAGTGCACAAAAACCTGTTAAAGACTGAAGTTTTCCTGTTCCGCTATCGAGATCGCTTTGTCTAGCGACTCTAATGCTAGCCGGAACAGGTTGGTCTTAAGTGGTCATCTGCAAGACCTTTAATGAACAATTACCTGTGTTTGTTCATCAATTGGATGACTCACGATACACTTGAACAGGTATCGTGTATTTTGGGCATAAGCGTTAATGTCACGCTTGCCCTGCTTAAAATGCAGATGCTCAGCCCAAGCCCTGAATTCGGCACGTGGTGGCTCAAATGTTTGTCAAAGCCGGGTCTTATAGACCTCATGCGACCCAAAGACTAAGGAGTCGTGAAGCTTGAGCCCCACGGCCCAAGATTTGGCACGTCCGGCTAAGTTGGACATGCCAAATTTCACTTTCGTCGCATCATCACTTATACGACGAGCTTCTATGGTGTCGTCCAACTCGACGAACCATCTCAAAAGGGAGTCGCCTTTGACTGCCTTAAGCTTAGAGATTTCTATCTTTAAGCTTTCGGGTCGACGCGGAAGCGTCGGCCCATTAGCAGCATGTAAATGCTGCTGTCTCAACGATTCCATCTGTTGAACACCCTGTTCTCTCAATACCTCTATGTGTTGAGAGTCTTGCTGGTAAAGCAAGGCTACTTTCTCTTGGGCCCGGTCGAGTTCGTGTTGAATGAACTCGGCTATGGCCGCATGCTGTTCATCTCTGCCCAGTGTACAGCATAGCGCGAACGGCTGGCCCGCCTACGACCGAACTCATTCGTTTGATCGCTCTTCATTCGAGGTCACTCAAATGAGTAAATCTCTCACGTGTTGCGTGATAACCTTCTTGAGGGGCTTGGAATCTCCTCCTTCTTCATCCAACATGTCTAATATGTCCATGTTGGATGGAACGTGCGTGGGCCGTTGAACGGACTACGAAGTGCTACCAGGTGTAACGGGGCACTTTTTACTAGTACTGGTAAGTACTAGTTGACCTTACACTGATTACAGTGTACGTTAGGTGCCTCGAAATCCCCCCAGGGGGTACAGAGGAAGGATTCTAGTAGCTAAGGGTCTTAAGCTACCAAAGGTCATTCAAAGGATTATAATTAGGGAAAAGTGAAACTGTTTAAACATTTAATTTCCCTATGTAACGATCTTCTATCTACTACTAAACTTATTATACATATATCTAACCAAGTATGGCGCCTCCTTGCGCCCGCACAATCGTGTCTTGAAACGATTGGCGGGGTATATTGAGTCTTAAATCAACCGATCAATAGATCTTATGTCTTATTGCATCAATACTACCAAATTTGGTATTACTGGAACTATTTAAGTCAAAATTAATAATGATAATAATTTTGTACTTCTTTGTATATTTACAATTATAGAAAACAATTATTGTTATCCCTCTTAAAGGAAATAATACTTATGTAATGCAACAACCCGTTACAATTTAGCTAATTGATCGAGTTGTATTTCATAATACTAGCTCTTTTATTACTTATTAGTCAAAATCACCTTCTTCAGTGAGCACGCATCAATTGCTTAAAATTATTGTACAAACGAAATGGTGTGGTAGGCCCAAAGTCCCCCTCTAAGCATTGTTATTCGCATTTACAGGATGTTGCAGACATTGTGGATTCAATTTAATGGCGTAAAACTTGTTCTTCACTGAAAGCATGAGCTGCACTTGGATTCATGTTTGTCATTACAGCGGTGGCATTTGTATTACTGAACCATGAACAAAAGTCGTCTATAGCAATTTGAGTGGAGTTCCTCGTTCGCAGAATGTATTCAATAGAAGCCCACAAAGATAAAAAGGGTGTGAATTTAAGAAAAAGGGTGTGAATATAGCAATTCTTTAAGATATGTATCGTTTACAAAAAAACATTAGCATAAGAACAAAGCGATGCAGGATGCGCTACTGACTATTCTCCGCGGCGCCCGTAATGGTTTATTATACGGCACTAAGGTGCGCGCTCCACATGGTACGCATTTTTTCTGTGTGACGCTACCGACTGAATTTTAATAAACACTTTGAGCGCATGTTAAATTTCCATTGGCAGCGATGGTAATGATCTTTCTTTTCCAAAAAGGGTCTATCCGCCAGAAACTCCGCGAAGTCGTGCATCTCACTTACGAACACAGCAAAAACCTGGCATTTTTTGTGGGCATTTACAAATTAGTGCTGGCAATGTTGCGTCTGCACAAAGAGCATGCGCTGAAACAGTACGTAGGAGTGGGTATTGGCAAACCCAGCGCCCACTGGCACGCAGCTGTCGCCGGTGGCATTGGTGGCTACATGGTTTGGGGTCGCTACTCAAGTGTAAATTTTCAGATCGTGATGTATCTAATGTCGCGAGTGATTATAAGTATAATGCGCACGTTGGCAGCCAAGGGCTTCCAGCCTTTCGCGCAGCACCAATTTAAGCATGTGTACCCAATGCTAGCAACTGTGATGTGGGCCAGCGTCATGTGGCTGTACGAAAACGAGCCGCGAACACTTCATCCATCGCTACTAAAGAGCATGCAGTATCTATACGACGAGTCATGCAGCTGGAAAGATGGTTTAATAGAGCTCCTACCGTCGCCGACAACGACAGCCGTTATCCTGCTGACTTGGCTAGAATTTTGAATCGGTAGTGTATCAGTTGCAAAGCAGCGGCAATTATCTATGTTGCGGTTGCTTTGTACTCAATCTCGAATCTTACTTTTTTTAAGAATGCAAGTATTGAATCAAACGCTTCTGTTCAACTCAATTCGGTCTCGGTTAAGAACTTGACATGAAGCATAAAGTTGCCAGACGTACTAAGGGCATAAATGATGCAACCTAGTCTCCACAAAGTATATGTACTGCTTTATTGTTCAGCTGCTTTCCGGATTGTCTTGCAATAATGACGATATAAAATCTTATGGTAACGAATACATTTTTAGCGTAAATGAAACCGACCAAAACTAACAAACATCATCCCACTTTACGGCAGCGAGATTTTTAGAAGCTCGCCTTCTCCAGCCAAGAGTAAATATGCCGCATTCGATAGTTTTTGTACACAGGCGACCTTGACGTGTGTACTCGTGGTTGTACTCATAATTATCTGTAATGAGGACACACAATTAAATGCAAAAGAGAGTGTTATTAGTTAGTTATCTCCTGTGTAACGGGGTGTATCGTTACATGAAATTAACACTTAAAGGTTGTTAATTACAATGTTATCTAAAAGGTAGATAATATTTGGAGAATATCACTTTACATGGTAATATTCTAAAAGCTTATCCATTGGTAGATATAGACCATTATATTTACTTTCTCCGCGGTCCAGTCAGCGCTCGACGCGCGCAAAGAGATAGACAGACAAGACTTTTAATACATGTATTGTATTAGTTTATAATTAAGTTAGTTTAAGTAGATAGACAAGAAGAACTTAATTATATTAATATAGTTTTTAATTAACCCTCTTTAAAGCAAGTATTTTAAAGAGAAGACTTTCTCTGCACGTACTAGTGTACGTGAAGTGACGTCAGGCACCACTCGCACTGAGGCAGTGCGAAGTGGACTTGTACTGAAGCAGTACAAGTCGGCAGTGCCCCGTTACATCCTGGCTAGCTATCAAATCCTTCCCGCACAAGAAATCATATATTGAAACTCCCATAGTTGCTCGGCGCAAAGATGATATCAAAAATTGATACTAGTATCACTTTCTTGTTACATCAACTTGAAGCTTGCCTTTTAACATATATGTAAGGGCTTCGATGACACAAGCGGCAGATGTATTTAAGTTCTACGGTGATGCAAACAAACTTTAGCGATGCAAACACATAGCGAAACAAGGGAGCTCGGTACAGCCACACACCCCTTTTGGTATAGCCACACATCCCTTTTGGTATAGGCACACATCCTCCCCGTCTGTATTGAATAAGAACGTCAAATAAAATACAGTGAACCGGTATAGGCACACCCCTTTTGGTATTGCCACACCATTAAAGTCGTCTTTTGGACTTTGGTACACACCGCTAAATCACAGTTGGGAAAACGATATAGCCACACACCTTAATTATCTACCTCTGTACTTATGAGAGTAGCGTAATGGTAGCAACTTGTTGATAACTAGAATATATAATGAGAAACCTTAATGCAGGCCTTTCCAGCTTCAGTAGCTCGAAAGGTCTGCAAAACGACTTCGCAATATGTGCGTACTTTCATGTTAAACAGCAAGATGATTTTTCAACAAAGACATTACGAACGGAAGCCGACAAAACTAAATCATTTTGAAATTGTGGCTCATGGTGGGTACACTAAAGAGCACTAAGATTCGCCTTTTTGAAGCACTTCCGCAAAAGTTGGTCGAAGTAAAGTAAATTAATTCATGCTTAGCTTGACCTCCAAAAACTAACTAACATGCATGCCCTTATCACTTATTTTCAGCTCAACTTCTCCCTCGCTGCTCGGTTTGCTGCTCTTTCTTTTCCTTCATTTTATGACTTGCCAATCAATTGCGGGCGCTCTTGACTTTTTCTCACCGGCAAAAAAACGTACAGTTAACATCGCCAAACATATACACGGTTTCTGATGTGCAGTCACTACTTCATGTAGATAATAGTGTGTGGCTATAGCGATTCCCTAATTTAATTTAGGGGGTCCGATGTTCCAAATGTCAAAAGAGCGATCTAAAGATGATCCTAAAGGAATAACTGCTAATTTTTGGGTGAACCATACAGTAAAAATATTTTATATGACGTTTTTATTCATTGCAGACGGGAAGGGAGTGTGGCTATTCCAAAAGGTGTGTGTGGCTATTCTGGCTCCCAAAATATATTCACTGTGTGGGTCATTTCACTGCATCCAAAAATCAACAGTTGATCCTTTAGAATCGTCTTGAGATCACCCTCTTAGCCTTAAGAACATCACATCCCCTGAATCTATTAGAGAATCGCTAAAGCCGCACACCCTTGTTGTCTACATACGAGTAAGGTAATGGGTGTGACTGCCCCTGGGCACATCACAAACCGTGTTTTCGTTTGGCGATGCTAAATGTACGGTTTTTAGCAGGTGAGAAAATCCAAGAGCGCCCGCAATTGATTGACAAAGTATAAAGAGAGCGAAAAGAAAGAGCAGCAAACCGAGCAGCGAGAGGGAAGTTGAGCTGGAATCAAGCGATAAGGGCATGCATGTAGTTAGTCTTTGGAGGTCAAGTGTAATGGGGCACACATCGGTTAAACAACCGTTGTTGTGGTTCATTTAAATTATGGGTAAAATAACTTTTTATACTATTTAAAATAGTTAATTACTAGAAGTCCCATTTATTATGGGTAACAAATGTGGTCACCGCCAGATTAGTCTCTGGCGGCCGAAATCTATTTTAAATTAGCTAGGGTAAAGTTATTAGATTAAAATTATTAAATAAAGTTCAGTTCTCCCTTTTGATCTTAAAGGGTCTAGTGCTTTCCTAAGGCTTGCGCATTGATCTATGAGAGAAAGAAGCCTTTCTAAGGTACATACTCTCGGGGGCACTAGTTGCCACTTGGTTCTACGAACCCCTGAATTCCTTGAACTAGGATTTATCAAGCTTTAATAGCTTGTACGACTCCCTGAGTTGTTAAACCCACTAATTCTATAGAACTCAGAGACTCCATGAGTCTAAAAGTCTTTCTTTGACTTTAGGAGCGAGGTAGCTACGCTCCACCTGGTAGCACTTGTAGTCAATCTACGCCTGAGTCTTTTATAAGACTAAGCCTTTACTGAAATAGAAGCATATTCAGAACTTTCACAGGCGCAGCGCACAGCTTATGACAAGCTCAAAACTTTGTTTGGGCTTGAACATGAAGAGTTCATTATATCCCAGGGTTTTTGTAATATGAATCCTCCCTGATCGACAAAATTCAGGATCACCTTGCGGCATCTATGCCAACTCGGTACATCTCTGTACCTGATTCAGAGCCTAAGGATCGCCCTCTAGTCGTCAATGTAAAGACATTTAAGGGAAAAGAGGGGAGAAATTCTCCTTTTAGATTAAGCAGATGGAGATGTCTATTGACTCCGCCTTGTTCTTAACAGAACGGCAAAAGGTGGCTATGGCCATTTCCGAACTCGAAGCTAGAGCTATGGAGTGGGCACTATCGTGTCGCATGTCCATAAACGACGCTTTTCCCTCATGGGATTCGCAGAACAGCAAATGACCAGCATATTTCCCCGCCTGATCAGGCTTTTCACATGCGATCACGGCTCATAGCGACTCGACGGGGTAAACGAACCCTAGGGGACAATGTCGAGGATTTGAGAACTCTCATTGCATCTATGCATGAAGACCCGGTGCAAGAAGCAATTGTCGTAACAATCTTTATGGGGGGTCTCAATGAGGGCGTTGCCCGGACAAAATTGTTCCGATTTCATCCTGCTACTTTCGAAGAGGCAGTTGCCGTAGCACTTCGCGCTGAGTTCGACTTTAAGTCTGCTCGTGGTAGCACGCCTGTTTACCAACAAGCTCTTCGAGCACATGGGTACCGTCTAATAGACCAGAACCCATGGATCTAAGTCTCGCTGAGTAAGAAGAAAAGGCAGTTCAAGCTGTGGAACCGCATCTGAACAGAGATGTCATATGTGCGGAAGCACGAAACATTTACGTCTGGCCTGTCCCCAACGGAATACGCGTAAAACTTTAAAGAGCACCATTTCCTACCTATACCAGAAATCTGGTACGGTGCGGGGAAACATCGATACCCAGTAGGTGCGAAGCGCCCTACTGGGAAGACTTTGGCTCTTTCGAACCTCTAGGAGGTGAGAGTAAACAGGGCCTAGCCCCAATTAGCTTGGTGCGTAATGGCACGGGGCGTGAGTATAAGCCTGGCTTGCTAGTCGCTCAAGCGACTGTGGAGGGCGTTTTGATCAGCCATTGTAACGGGGCACTGCGACTTGTACTGTTTCAGTACAAGTCCACTTCACACTGCTTCAGATGTGAGTGGTGCCTCTCGTTAAGTAACGTACACTGTACGTGTAGAGGAAGACTTCTCTTAAGGCAAGTTTGCTTAAGAGGGTAAAATGAAAACTGTATTAATATAGTTAAGTGTCTTTGTTAATCTATCTTTGTAAATGTTGTCTTAACTATAAACTAATACTAAACATGTAAATGAATTCTTATCTATCTTATCTCGTAACTCTCTTTGATTACTTCTACAGCTGATTAGTCTGCGGAATAAATAGACATAATGGTCTATACCTATTTATGGATAAGAATTCAGGAAATTACTATTTAAAGTAATTTCCTCCAAATATTATCTACCTTTTGGATAATATTAATTAACAATCTTTTATTGTTAATTTCATGTAACGATACACCCCGTTACATCACCCCTCCCTTAAACGACAATCACTCTGAATGTCATTAGGTGGAGTGGTCGCTAAATGACCACTTAATTTTTAAAATGATTTTGATTGGTCAGATCCATCATTTTAAATTCCATCGCATGAAGGAACAATTCATGCGGGGTGAGGATAGTGTTGAACCTTCGGCTGCGGTTCGTGCAGCCGCGGGTGACGCATTGTTATCTCTTGCGGTAGACGTTCCGTCTACCGTAGTGTCTTCCACTCGCACAACACTTGGTGTTGCGAGTGCACGTGGTGATTCACCACGTGAGTACGACCCCTCTTTAGAGGTCGATTATGAGTGCGAGTCGGACGAAATGGCCGACTCGGGGAGGATGGAACAGTCGCCTGATACCCGTCAGGCGGCTGATTATGAGCCTTCGAATGAGA